>NW_026057312.1:0-46584 GCF_019202705.1 Hemisphaericaspora subhashii | reverse complement strand
CGAGAGAATCGGTGGAGCCTTGAGATATAGCAGCTTTCTCATTTTTAGCATCAGAGGAAATCTCAACTATAGCTTTTTCGTTGTCGGAAACGGTCGGTGAAATGGATGATTCGTTAGCTGCAGACATTTTTGTTTTTGCTTCGGCTTGATTGTTCTGAAACGGTTGCAATGATTGAGGAAATTGGGGGCTATTTATAGAGCAATCTGAAGAATGCCTAGGCGGTAGCGAACCCAAAATTTTTTGGTATATGAATTCCATTGATCCATGACAGGTGGAGATATACTGTTGGTATCCAATGTAATAAATGTATTACAAATTATTGTGTATAGATCCCCCCGCCCACCCATTGTCTATGTATCGTACTTAAGGGCCCACAAAGAGACAATTTATTGGGAAGCTGCGCGTTATTAATTAACACAATCATTGCGAGGTTAGGAGACAATTGATGAGCCTCAATGATAGGTTTTGTGTGATTGCACTAAAGTCCAACCAATAATGAACTACATTTGTGAAATATACTTTTCTTTTTTGCAATTGTTGGGAGAACAATAACTTTTCGCACCCATTGTTTTTGATTTTCCTCCACCAGCCGTGTAGCCAATAAAACAAAAGCCTCTTCCATTTTTCAATTACGGAGGCTAGTCTTGGAAACGGTTATCCCCATATTGGCTTGATAACTCAAACGCCGCCCAATCTACGGAATAGGGGTAGTTGCTCAACCCTTAATTTGTAAGAAATGGATTAAACCGGCTGAAGATCGGGAACATGTTACCGAACATGACAAATGAACAACAATGGGCTGCCCCCACTCTCCATTGTTCTTAATAGCTTCTAGAGCGTGCAAAGTGTTGGAAAATGTTTAGTTCTTCCGAAGTTCTTCCCTGCGTAAGGGCGATTATAATAAGCCTATTTCCAGGGGTTTGCCATTAAGCCCTAACTAATGGCGGTAAGAATGAACGGGTTGGAATATTGTAGACATTCTATTCGATAAATGGACCTTGACCAAGACAGTTGGATAGAAATACTTTCAATCAATAATAAACAGAGACGGTTATTATTCTTTTTGTCGCTCATGTTACAGTTTATGACAATATCACTGTAACCCCCGCCTTCAATCAATGCATAAAACATTATAAAACCAACAATTTAGGCTTGGAAACAGCGGAATTAGAACATTGAAAAATACTCAATGGAACAATAGTCAAAGTGGTCTGATCCTAGTTCCTTGTCTGATTGTTCTTGAGTATTTCCGTTGTTCTCAATTATTTCTTGGTTCTAAAATATGTACCTTATATCCATTTCTATTGTTGGTGTATGGAATTTGGATTCAGCCGTCAAAGGGTGTCAAAATTGACAGGCAGGCTTTGTTTCGGGAAAATTATGCAGAAACACATTTAATTATTGCGAAGTGATTATTAATCACCTCTCTCCTCACGACTTGTTCTATTGTCTTTATCATTTGTGTTTATCGATCGGAGTCATCGGAGTTTGAGCTTTTCTTTCTATTATTCAGACCTCCTCATTGAGTTCATGCCGCTAACGATCGTTTGGAGACAATATAGATTATGTAAGAAGCAAGGCTTGTTTTTTGGTTGCATATTCAGTTAATAATCATACTTTAATGGACCTTACAATTCCCTAACAATTGAACCACATGATGTTTTTAAGCAATATCAGAGTTCTATGTTAGCCACTAAAGTCCGGGAAGATAATGACCCATTAATGTTTGCGGCATTTTTGCTTAATGTGGTTGGGAAACAGCCTTTTATTGAAGGACTAACGGATATGCTTGGGATGGTGGCTTTTCTTGAACGTCTAACAGTGAAATCCATGCGGCAAGGTTATTCGCTCTGAGGAGCCACGTTCATGAAGTCAGATTAGGGTCCAATTAAAAGTTAGCGATAATGTGCCAGTTCCTGTATATGAAAAACTACAAATGAAATCTTACGAATTCATTTATGGAACCCTTCCAATGTCACCAACTAGGTAATTGCAATCGTTCGTTCTTGCCAGAAAGATGACTAAACAGCCGTGGTCAACTTAGTACAAAAATAAACATTGCCAAATTCAGAATGTAATTGTACAAGAATAATTTTTTCGATGCTGCGGCTGTCGCTGCATATTGATTGCCAAGTTAAATATTTTGAAAATTCACACGACCCTTCAATTTGACAATCCAAACTGCACATAATTAATTAATCAATTCAATTGCTTTTCTTATCAATTAGGATTAGTACTCTCTTCCTTTCTATCATTCATTTCATAACAAACTATGGGATTCACGGATGAAATAAGTAAGAAAGTAAATCAAGCTGTCCTTAAAGCAAAGGATAAACTTCACGACCATCAGTCCTCAAATTCAACAACTTATAATAGACCCGCAGCTGCCACACCACAAGGTAATTGTCCAATTCAATTACAATTCTATACTCATAACATCAGACAGGATGCCAAGAATAGAATGGAGAATGAGAGAACTTGGCCGGAGAGAATGCCAGGGGTAGTGCGATTGATTCGGTATGTATCATCATCAAATCCCACATTGGTTGGATTGCAAGAAGTTAAGAACAACCAATTGAATGATATAATGCGTGAATTAGGTCGAGAATGGACATATTTCGGAGTTGGACGTGATGATGGGAAGAAAAAGGGAGAATACTCTCCGATTTTATTTAAGAATTCTGATTTCGAATTGTTATCTGGGAAAACATATTGGTTGAGTGATACTCCAGATAGAGTAAGTAAAGGATGGGATGCTGCATTTGAAAGAATTGTAACTAAAGTTTCAATGAGACATAGACAACTGGGTAAAGTTATCAATTTTTTCAATACTCATTATGACCATCGTGGAAAAGTGGCAAGAGAAAAATCATCATTTCAAATCCTTGATTTAATGAAGAAGTCACAAGGTATAAATGTCTTAGCAGGTGATTTTAACAGTGAACCGAAGCATGAAGCTTATAAGACTTTGGAAAAAAGTTTGATAGAATCTTCAAAAGGGTGTAGGCAAAGGGCGGGATTTGAACATACCGTGACTGGTTTTACTCTTGGTAAGAAGGAATCAAGTATTGATTTTATTTGGGTAACTCCAAATATTCCAATTCTTTATCATGAAGTATTAGATCAGACTTATGGTAATTATTTATGCAGTGATCATCGTCCTGTAAGAGCCATTATTGAAGTATAGTTATTGTTCTTGGTATATCTTAAATTTACACCTATACAAAAAATATCAATGGTTGCAAAATTATTATTTTTTTTCAGTTATGCAACAATTTCTTTGGATATATTAAAAGAAAAGGATATCCCCATCAACGAAAATATTAGATGCGCTCTTTATTCACTCTTTCTTCTTCTCTGACATGAGAAGTTCATATATTGTGTTTTTATTGTGGTTGTTGATCAATCACATTACTTGCATAGAAATTCTTCCCTACATAAAACAATATAAACCTAACCCCAATCTATTAACCTACTTCAATAACTTGAACCGAATTAGAGCATTTCAAGAAATATCAAGAATCACACTCAAGAACCTATTCGAGCACGGAGTAGTAAAAATCCCGACTACCCAGTCAGTAATCTTCAGCGAGGATCTAGCTGAAGAAACCATGTCTCCTGTCACAAGGGAAAATACCAGATCGCGTTCTATACACACTGGAAGACGATTAAAACTTTATAAACTCAACTTTCTTGAAGTTAGTTTCGAAAATGCAAGTTTCAAAAGCATGATGCATGCCTCGACTCCTTTGGGGAAATGTATAAACAATTATTCCAAACAGCCAGCAACATATCTCCAAGGGTGGGCAATTGAAGCAGGTGCGGCCGCTAACTTAAAGATCGATTTTGCAACATTTATAATCGATCTTCATCCAACTACGAAAGTTGAATTTGGTGTTTCTGTTGGTCTAAGTGGTCTGTTTAGTTGCGATGTCCCACCGGGTCATCCATTACAATTTGCGTTAACTAGCGAACGTTATGAAATACTGGGGGTTAGACAGAGAAGAATGAGAATAACTAGATTTGGATTACAAGAGGAAGAATGGGAGGAAGTACCTACATTCACAAAAGTTAATACTAGGAATATACAAATAGCATGTATTACCGATCCTAGGCTTGTGAAATGCCCTCCATTGGTTCATTAGTTTAAAATTTTAATAACACAAATTCAAATTTATATTTATATATTTAGAGCAGAAATAAACAATTTTTTGTTGACTACGCCTATTCAAAGTCATCTTTTAAATCATCACCAGCTAAAGTAAATGGTTCCGGCAATGGTGCTTCAGTGATATTTAACTGTCTAACAGTCTTAATAAACTCAACTTTTTCTTCCGGTTTAGTATCCGCAAGAACTATTATCCCACCGGATCCTCTATACTTTCTAACCGGAACAAATCTATCATCCTTAAGAAATGAGACGAAATTGGATTGCAATGGTAACACTCTCGATAAATTCTCAATCTTGTATGGAGTTTTGGAATAACGGACTTGAACAGGTTCATCAGACGGTTTAGTTTCCTTTGGTGTGACACTCTTGGCCTTCTCTTCCGATTTTGGCTCTTCTGATTTATTCTTATTTTCTTGTTCTTCATCTGCTTTTGCATCATCAATGTCCATTTTATCCTCAGCTGCTGATTCACCTTCATGTTTTCTTTGCTTCTTCTTAGCTCTAGTCTTTGCCTTGGCTGTAGTTGACAATACTGCAGTTGCGAGTTTATCCGGTTGCTTTTCCTTAGTTTCCTCAACTTTGGCAGGATATTGGAAATATTCTGGATTGGTATGACAATTGAGTTCAAATTTTGGTGCTTTCAACTCGGAATTCACCCCGATAATAGAAGTAGGCACGAATGATAACGACAAGAAATGAGCTAATGGGAACCAATACCAAGATTGGACAAAAACAGTCAATCCTACAATGGCTTTAATGTTCAAAGTATTAGTTTGAGAATTTTCCAAACTAATAGTCACATTTCTTCCACCAGCATCTATTATCCCTTGAGACAAAGTAGCCCCGAATTTAGCCAAGGCATCCTCATGTTTATTCTTGACGACATCTGCATATTGTTTGGTGAATTGTTTGACTTTTGGATAGATGGATTCATTCTGTTCAATTAAGATCATAGCTGAAGCCATTAAAGCACCTTGTCTAACGAAATCAACAGGATCCTTGGTTAATGGTTCCAAAACCTCAATAGCTGGAGCATATGCTCTACCGGCACAGGAAATACCCAAGGCCATGGCAGTACCATATCTAACATGAGGATTATGGGATTGTGATAATAATTCAACAATTTGTGGAGCGGCGGTATAGTCACGAATCAATAAGAAACCTAATGATAATACAGAAGCCCTACGGACATCATCACTGGGGTCAGAGACCGCATAATGTAATAATTTCTTAATGGCATTGTTGCTTCCAGTACCGGCATAAGCTAATGCAATGGTAAATGCACCTCCATATCTTAAAATTGAAGATTCCTGACTCATTAATTTATCAATCACATAATCAGCTTTTTCTTCAAGTCCATAATTCAACAAAGCAATACCAATAGCCAAACCTCTGATAATGTTTTCATGTTGAGTTTCAAGAGCATAAGTTAACATATCATGTACTGCGGCTTCATTACCAGATCCTAACATTACTAAACCCATAGCCAATGCGGCAGCTTGGGAAGAAATCGCTGAATCGGAATATAAGACAACTTTCAAAGATTCGTAGAGTGATTCACTACCAGAAGCCATTCCAGCCACACCTGCACCCAAGGCTGCACCATGTAACATAACATCGGTATCTGTATTTCCGGCGGCATTACCATTTTCATCAATAAAAGATTTCAAGTTTCCAATAACTTCTCTTCCATGACCAGCAAAGATTAATCCTAATGCAAATAAAGATCCACCTTTGGTATGAGCAGTACCGGATGACCCAGGTAAGTATGGTTTCAAGATAGTTCTACCTTGTGATAAGTTTCCCTTATGAATGACCCCAAGGGCAGCAGTGGCTGAGAATTTAGACCAATTGGTTGCTCTACCTAACCATTCTAAATTCTTTCTAAAGAACGAATCATCAGTTGTACCTGCATGCATGAAAGCATTGGCAAATGTGACTGCAGAATGGAAAATAGAACTTCTTCCTTCTAACAAGTTTTTAGTTTTGTTTAAAATTGTAATATCAGTATTGTTGTTTTTGTATAAAAATGTGTTATCTAAATCACAGGTTGGAACACCAGTTAAAATATTAAGGATTCTTGAACCAACAACATTGCTTTCAGTGGAAGCGGCAATGCCTTGAGATAATTGAGTGTGAACTGTTTCCAATAATTCTTGAGATGCGGCATTGACTAAATCAAATGCAGCTTGATAGGCAATCAAAGCTTCATCTTGTTTGATTAATTCTTGGAATAATGTTACTGCAATATTAGAATCATTCAATTGAACAATAATCTTAATGATGGTAAAGAAATCTTGATGCTCTTTCAAGGTTAATAACAATGAAATTAACGAATTTAAAACTTGAGTTCTAAAAGTTGAATTCTTAATTGTTGAATTGGAACAAACCAAAACATAATTTATTAAATTCAAACCTGTTTCTTCATTTTTAGATATTTGATCTTGAAGGATCTTTTCCACTACATCCAACCTAAAAGCTTCCAATGCAATACCAAGGGTTAATTTTACTTCATTTGAATGTAAACATTTTTCCAACATCTTTTCAAAAATTGAAGTTAATCTACCATCAATTTCCACGCTAGGATCTAAAAACTTACGTTGAGATAATGAATTATAAAGATTGATACATTGAGAAACCATGGTTTCCATATATTGAGATTGCTCTTCAATATTAAATTCATCACCAGCTGATAAAGAATATTTAACTGACGCATCAAAATCACCTAAATTATAATAAACTTTGGATATAATCAATGCAGCCAATTGTCTTTTGGAAAATGATTCATCTTCAAACAATTCTTCCAAGTCACTGATGTTATTGGCTATTTCTGCCCATAATTGATCAACTACTTCATTCAATGATGATAAAGCGTATTCCTTTAAACTATCATCTTGTTCACTTAATAATGCCAAGTATGGGGCTGCTGATACCAATGCCATTTCTTCTTTATTCTCTTTGTCTATATCAGTGGAGGGGTTGTGAATAGTGATTGTGTGTATTGTATGTAATGTCAAAGTAAATAAGATGATTTAAAGATGGAACCAAAGTGAATTAAAGTTCTTCAAGTGAATTGAAAATATTTGTTGCCACCAGAATAATTTGACAACCACTGAAAAAAAAAAGAATATACTATGAGAAATGTATGCAGGAAATATAAGTTACCCGGATTTGAAAAATGGAGCTTCTTAATACAAATGGTTATAAGACAATCTATTACTCCAAACACTTCCTATGGTTGTCCTATGGTTCTCCTGTTAGAGTATTTAAGACAAGTATAATTTCTGTATCTCCTTATAAGATCTGATTCGCCACTGAACAAGAAAGAGTATGTTCTACAAGGTAGCGTACTTCTAAACATCAGTTAAAAGGTAATCAAAACTCTATACTATTAAACTTATATATATATCAACTCACAAAGACAAAAAAACACAAAAAACATGAAGTAAAATTATAATTATCGCATTAGATTAGTCACCCTAATATAATAAACGAGTGGCAATCTTATATGGAGTTTGTTCCAATTGTTCATACAAACTCTTAATGTCGCTAAGATCAACATCTGAAATGTCAGCCATTAAGTAAGCAACATCACCTTGGGAATCAGTAAATTGTTTTTCAATATTATGATTAGAAAGAATGTTATTAACAGTCTTCAAAACACCTGGAACATTATGATGGATATATAAGACTCTGACAGTGTTTTCTTGATCTAAATCTAATCCTCTCAATGAAACTTCTGGGAAATTAACTGCACCTTGAGAATTACCTTCATTAATATATTTGGTTAAAGCAGTGGCAACTTCAATACCAATTGCTGATTGAGCTTCTTCAGTAGAACCACCAATATGTGGAGATAAGATCACATTTCTTAATGAGCATAATTCAGAAGCCCATGGGTTTAAACTATCATTGAATAAATCTTCTCCATTCTTGGCTGGTTCATGTGGGAAAACATCCAAAGCGGCACCAGCAATCTTACCGGCCTTCATGGCTTGAACTAATGCTGCAATATCGACAACAGTACCTCTAGAAGCATTGATTACATATGCACCATCCTTCATGGCTGCGAATTGTGGAGAACTTAATAAATTCTTAGTTTCTGGGGTGGCAGGAACATGTAAAGAAACAAAATCAGCTTTGGATAATAATTCATCTAAAGTAGGGACTTGTTTAGAGTTACCTAAAGACATAATAGTCATGATATCGTGATAGATAACATTCATACCCATGGCTTCAGCCAACACGGATAATTGTGACCCAATATGACCATAACCAACAATACCCAAAGTTTTACCTCTAATTTCCCAACATTTAGCACTGACTTTATTCCAAGTACCAGTGTGTAATTCAATTGAACGATCACCCAATTGTCTAGCTAAAGTAATAATTTCAGCAATGACTAATTCAGCAACTGATCTAGAATTTGAAAATGGAGAGTTGAAAACAGCAACACCTGATTTAGCAGCAAAATCTAAATCAACTTGATTAGTACCAATACAGAAACAACCAATAACAACCAAGTTTCTGGCATGCTTTAATACCTTTTCAGTTAATTTAGTCTTTGATCTAATACCAATTGCATGAACATCCTTAATTTTTTCAATTAATTCATCTTCTGGTAATGAAGATTTATAATATTCAACTTGATAACCTTGGTTTTGAAAGATATTTATAGCAGTAACATTAACGTTTTCTAATAATAAAATCTTGATATCACCAGTTGAAAATGGTTTTAATGCCTTGGTTGGCTTGGCTGGAACATATTGACTTAAATATGAAAAATTTGGAGAAGTGGAAACAGCATTTGGAGAACTTGAGAGATTCAATGCTTGTTGGAAAGTAGCAGCAATTTGTTGTGGAGATGACATTGTTTATGAATGTTTGTTTTCAACTGAATTGAGAATTGTCGATGGAAAGACAGAAAGAAAGCAAAGGATAAATTCTGAAAAACTTTTTCAAAACGGGATGGTTATAAATAAAAAAAGTTCTGTTGCAACAAATTCCGGAGCGGGTTTTGGTTGGTGACTAATGACAGCACGTGATATCAACAAATTTTTTCAATTGAATTTGAAATTAAATTAATGAGTCAATTTCAGAAGGTAATAGAGGAAGTAGTAAATTATGATGATGTAATAGATCAGAGTTAATTTACTTTATTTAAAACAAGAATTAGACCTTATAAAAGATTTCAGAAGTAATTTATATGATTACTTAATTGGAGGTTTACATGAATCATCTACTAAAATATAAGATGATGTAGTATTTTTAACTCTGATTCTAGAAGCCATTTTTGACTTCTGGTTATCAGATGACGCTCTTCAGAAGAAAAAAAAGACACTTCCAAAATGTCACCAACCGCCCACATGGACTTGTTGCAAAGCGATGACCTTTTACTATAAATCTAATCTCTTGAAACAATCGCAAAAAATTCCTTTCGATTTATCAACCAATATCTACATACAGACAGGTGAATTTTTTTTTTGATCTGTGAAGGAACTAATATATGAGCCCTGCGACCCCACTAAAACCCTAAAAATTAGAGCTTTAATTCTGTGAAGAGAGCAAACCATTAACGTAAATAGCACAATCGTTCTTACCAAGCGTACAATATCCGATGGCGTAGTGCCAATTCATGAATTAGTATTTTTGAAATCTCTTGTTAAACAAGAATATGGTGTTGAGTTCAAAGAAAAAGAATAGCGTAGAACATGAGCTCTTTTCTGATACCTTGATTTGTCCAACTCCTTAAAGCATTGATCTTGTATTCTATAATTTACGGTTTATTCTAAATCTGCTCATCTTTAGACTAATCAAGAGATTACAAAAGCTCCTATTCTTTATTCAAACTACTGCTGTCTGCCTGTAACTTTTGTGACTTAAAAAGCGTGAAACATTGGATGACTTAGTTCCCCTCTTTGATTCTATTGGTGATCAAGGAGTGCAATATATCAGCAGGCTTTCAAATCTGTACTTCAGGTTAACTGGCTGGTGAATATGAATAGTCCCTTGGTGAAACTATAGCATATCAAATTTTGCAACCCGAAGTTTGTTGCAAAAAAATGACTAGGTCTTACAATTTGGTTGTAAAAATAGCGAAATTTGGTTGTAAAAAATAAAATAATTACCACAACTACGGATCAGTTTTACCACCCATAGAATACCGTTTCTCGCACTATGTGTACTTTAGATTGAAGTTACTACCTTTAAGAAAGTTCATTCAAGTACCTATTGGCGCTAATGATTGTCTTTTCTTACCACACACATTGATTCAATTTTCATCCCTGAGATTCAACTACAGCAAGTTTAGAACTATGCTTTATTTGCAAGCTGGTTACCTTAGAAGACAATACAAATATGAGCTTAATAGGATAGAAGCGCTGGAGAATACTATTTATTCATATTTACATCCAATACATCGAAAGACTAATAATTTTGAAAAAGGCTGATTTGAAAATTTGTCCCATTGCGTGATAAGGTGATTTTGTTGAACAAATTTTAAGGTTTGCAATTTAGTTTGGGACAATTCAGCATCACCAAGTTCTGTAGTGCTTGACCATGCGACTAATGATCTATTTACAACTCTGAAACATGCGACGATGTATATCGTATTGTCCGAGCAAATTAAGCGAACACAATAATAATTAATGGAAGTATTGTTAAATGGAAATATTGTCAAATGTTGGTCTTATTGTTCGCAGGGTGCCATTTCCCGGGGAGACTGGTGGCTCATAAAAGTGTTATTATTAGCTATGCAACACAAAGTTTTAGAAACCACGCTATTTAATGTAGTTGAAGTACATGTACGCATATTGTTAAGCTTTTAGAGAGAATATGATCCTTACATTTTTACGGTAATAGTTATTGGGTATGCACCAGTATTCACCGGAGGACGGATATGCTTGAGTTATAAAAGAATTTTGGAATTTTTGTGGCAAAAATTAGGTTGGTTACCACGAGGGATTTTTGCACAAACAACAAAAAAAAAAGGTCACAAGACGAAAGAAGCTTAGAATTTACTTATTAGATATCCAGAGATAAGGACATAAGACCCTTGATACAACGTGCAGTTCCTAATTAATAAAGCCGGTCTAAGTACATATTAATTTATTGGTTGCAAAATCATATGATCAAATCGGAGTTGCTTTCGGCTTACAGAATTAACAAGACAGTTTTTTAATTACAAGAAATGTTTACCACCGAGGAATGACTTAAGAACCCTTTTCTTAGTCATTTTTTTCCCCTCCAAAGGACAGAGCGACAAACAGAAATTTTAGGTGTCATTATTTGGATTAAAGTACACGACTGCTCTTATAAAAAAATAAATGACGTTACTGAAGCTAGGAAGTAACTATATGGTTTAGCGCAAGACGGCTGGGGTCCAATGATCCCGGGTACAATCCTAAGGATATATTGAGTTGTTTTTTTGAATTTGGCTTGGGAGGAGCCATCTATTTATCTAACATTGTTTGTGGTTTTGTATCTTATTCCCATGTGTGTTTACTTTGTTCATTTTTAGAAAATTGCAATGTGTTGCTTAATCAATTAAATTAAAATATGCAAATCTAAAAAATATTAAAATTTTTAATAAAAATAAAAAAATAATAAAGTCACTAAGAAATGAAAAAGAAATTCAACATTTAATTTAAAAAAAAACCACGCATAATTTAATTTAAAAAAACCAAAAAAAGTATCTTCCACATAAGTCTACTTGATATTCTTACTTTCTCATTTTTAATCTTTATAACAGACTAGGGGAACTACGTGCTAATATAAGGGGCGAATTAGAGAGAAACACATTTCCCAATACATACACACACATATACATTCCCCATATTTAAAAATTTCATAATTATTAGTCATACCCCACATCTATTTCCAAAATGCTCAACCCAAGAAGTTTTAGTTTTGACAAAATTAAACAGAAGATGACCGGAAGAAGAACATCGGAAGCTTCCATATTAGAAATAGCATCGACTAACAACAGAAGGAAAAGTATAGACATACTGGGTTCCAATGATGATCGGCTGAAGTCTCAACAACAACAAGATCCGAAAAGAAGGACACAATCGATATCGTTTATGCCTCGATCCCGGTCATTATCCAAATCTACAACCAATCAGCAACAGGCATCCCTTCATTTACCACATTTATTTAAAGTGAATACAAGAGATTTGGTTAAACAGGAAACGGCCACAATCATTCTGAAGAAATTGATTCATATGTTACAAGATTTAGGCTTACAAAATCCAATACCTTTGGACACAACCCTGAATGGATCTCCTTCCAAAAACGTCAAGATATACGTGGCTAACTCCCATGATTGCATATTTTTACCCCCTGCATCATCCACTAGTTTTACATATGAAGATGTAGAAAATGGTGGTACAATACCAATAATCCTTGAAGATGAAATCTTAACAATGCCTGAAACAAATGCATATGCGCAAGGTAGTCTGATGTCATTACCAGAACCTTTAGAAGCAGCTGCGGATCCAAACCATCACCTTCACAGTAAAATGAAAGGATTCACTTCACCAAATTACTTGTGTACAAAGATTGATTCAGAACATCCAATACCTCATACATTTGCTGTTGTTGTGGAAGTATTAAAAGACGCTACAGTTGTGAAAGATATTAAGTTTGAATTTGAATCACTTACTCATATTCTTTGGCCAACTGATGACCCATATAATAAATTTCATAATAAAGAAAAATTCAAAATTGGATATATGGATTGGCGAACGACATTAGCCGATGCAGATTATTATATCAATAGCTCCAATTCTAATGATGTGAAGCTGAAAAATTTAGGTCCAGAAGATCTAGCTAAACGTACTCGTGAATACAATTTAATCAATGTACGAGATTTGGCAGATGGATTAGATAAATATAATAAAAAGGCATCTGCGTCAGTAAGCTCATTGCCATCTTCAGTGGATCTGTCATCTAGAACTCCCGCAAATGACACATATAAAGCCGGTCTTTATGTATTCTTATTGCCTATACTTTTACCAGAACATATTCCTGCAACCATCGTTTCTATAAGTGGTACATTAAATCATATCCTTTCAGTTAGTGTAAACAAAATGTCAGAAAAGTTAAATCGAAAATTGAAAGTTGAGGCATCATATAATTTACCAATGGTGCGTTGTCCACCAAATTTGGCCGATTCGATAGCCAATAAACCGATTTATGTTAATAGGGTTTGGAATGATGCTGTGCATTATATTATAACTTTCCCAAGGAAATATGTTCCATTAGGTTCAGAACATGTTATGAATGTGAAATTAGTTCCATTAGTTAAAGATGTGATTATTAAACGAATTAAATTTAATGTTTTAGAAAGAATTACTTATGTTTCCAAAAATTTACAAAAAGAATATGATTACGATAGTGAAGATCCATTTTTCCTTAATACTCATACTAATAAAATCAGAGAAAGAATTGTTTCATTATGTGAATTGAAAACCAAAGCAAAACAAACTGGTAATGGTTATTCCGATCCTTATAAGGAAGAAGTCATCAAATGTCCTGATAACAATTTACTTTACTCATGTTATGAAATAGAAGATCAACCTGGTCCTTTCAGATCTAGAAAACCAAAAGACAATAAAGAGAACAAACCAATGATTGCATCACCATTGGATATAAATGTTGCGTTACCCTTCCTTACCTCCAAGTCTGATAAACAATTAAGAACCCTGAATATTGTAGATGATGCGGACAGCAATACCCCAACACCAGTTCGTACATCTACAGGATCAGTAGGGTCTGTTTCAATGGCTCATGGGCAACCAACTTCAAGAAGAGCATCACTTGTATCTGACCTATTCGCACCATTGGCCCCAGTTTCATCCCCTGTCATTGGTGCATTAGAGACCAATTTGGCCAATCATGATGAAGTTGGACCTCATGATTTCGTGAAACCGAAAACTTCAAATTATATTACAGATGATTTGAGTTCTAGGCATCATCCCCCAGAAAATATTCAACATGGTTATACAATTGTTTCAAGGGCATTATATCCTGATTCTAATTTCCGACATATTCAAATCAATCATAGATTACAAGTATGTTTCCGAATTTCGAAACCTGATCCAAAAGATGATTATAAAATGCATCATTATGAAGTTGTGGTTGATACTCCATTAGTATTATTAAGTGCAAAATGTAATGAAGGTTCAATGCAATTACCAGAATACAGTGAACTTGAATCCGATATATTTTCATCCCCATTATCAACTGGTCCAGGATCAGTACCAACACCACCACAAACAGCAGTTTCATTCAGAATACCAAATTATCAACATAATGGAGTCAAGATTTCTTCATGGGATCCTGAATTGGGTGAACATGATGAACATTTACCTAGTTTTGAAGAAGCAATATCTGTCCCAAGTAGTCCAATCACTAGATCTAATTCTTCGGAAGGTAGTGATGAAATGGTTAGTTGTACCAAGATTCCATCGATTGTTATTTCTCCAGATGAACCAGCTCCAGCGTATGAAGAGACTGAGAGGATTGAATCTATTGATACGATTGTGAATGACGATCCGGTTGATGTGGAACCTGCAGCTGGAGAGATAGGAGTACCTGTTTCGAAGATCAAGAGTAGTCTTTCGTCGTCATTTGCTACTAAGAAAGGAACGTCAGCGGATGCCTCTGGTGTCAGTAGTGCTTGTAGTGGCAGTCATGAAGGTGCAGAGCTTGCCAGTGGAAATAGTGGTTGTAGCTGTGATAGTAGAACTGGAAGTCTTTCATCCGAGGAGGGAAGTATTGACTCTGGATCTATTGCCAGTGAAGATTCAACTCCACTATCATCCTTCCCAGACAGCACCAGCCTCCCTGCATCTAAAGGAGAAGAAAATAACAGAGACAATGATGATGAAGAAGAAGGACCACAATCAATAGAAAGTGATACTACCAGTGAAGATGCTGATGAAATTACTGAGATTACACCAACAATTAGAACCAAGAATCTTAGAGTGACTGATGAAGATGAGGAAGATCAAGCTGGTGATGAAGATGAGATTTATGAACAGAAAATCCCGTTGTTGAATCAGATAGCTGAGAATGAGGTGTTGTGTTGTAGTGAAAATGATGTCAATGACAATAATAATGGTGATGATTTAGGACCAAAACAAGCTATTTATCATACTTGTATTCAATAAGGATATTTTCAATATTTCTTTTGTATAATTTTTTATTTAATTCAAATGCATTTTAGAAACGTCTTAATATAATAAACTGTAGACTCTATACGAGAGGTTGATCGTATAATAAATCATCTGATTGCAAAAAATGTATTTTCTTACAAATGCTACCAAATTGATTGGAGCGAGTTGACCCCCCACCAAACAAAACCTCAAAGCATCGAAATTTTTCACCTAATCCCTTATCCTATACTTCTAACCACATCCCACCCCAGCCCCATATGTCACTCGCTAAACTTCCACCCAATGCCAAAGTTGCAGTCTTAGGAGCCGGTATCCTGGGTCTTTCATTCACATACTTCCTCCATAAACTCCGACCCGACGTTCAGTTCCACATCTTTGAAAAATCCCCTCGAAGTGGGGGATGGATCAATCTGTCCCACCTCCATGTCAAATCAACAAATGAACAAATAATTTTGGAAAAAGGTCCCAGAACTCTTCGTGGAGTGAAGGATGGAACTGTGATCATGATCGATATATTACGAAACTTGAACAAGGAGAGAGAGATTGAGATTATGACAAATGATTCGATCGCAAATCGGAAATATGTCATGAATGCCCAACAACAACTCATACAAATTCCAAATTCGTTCATGAGTTTGGTTAAGTTTTTAAAAGGGATGAAACTCATGAATGGGAGGTTGTTGATTGGGATATTACGAGAGCCCTTCGTGCCGGTTTTGCAAGAGGATGAGAGCATTGAAGGATTTTTCACGAGGAGGTTTGGGTCGAGTTTGTGGATAGATAATCTTGGTAGTGCGGTCATACATGGGATATATGCTTCTGATGTTGCTAAGTTGAGTGTGATGAGTACGTTGCCGGTTTTGAAGGAGATAGAGAGGGAATCTGGGTCTATTGTGAGACACATGTTGAAGTCATTGTTTGGTCAGGTAAAGAAGAAGAAGAATGAGGAGCGCGCGAAAGTTGTTTCTGATGAATTGACACAATATGAGAGGTTGATCTCTCCAGATGGAAATATGAATGGATTATTGACAAAATTGAAAGGAATCCCAATGATAAAACTACATAACGGATTAGAAGAATTACCAAGGGCGATGACTAATTATTTAGCCAATGAGAAAAACATTAAAATTCATTACAATTCACCAATAAAAGAAATAGATCCAATATCTGGAAAAGTCAATGGGGAATCATTTGATCATATAAGATCTACGATAAATACTCACGCTTTATCAAATGCTTTACCCAGCAACAATCCATTACGAGCAAATTTATCCTCCATTGAATATGTGAATATCTTTTTATGTAATATTTACTCTAAGAAGAAGATAATTCCTCTGGCAGGATTTGGATTTCTTGTTCCTAAGTTTGGCAACATTTCATTAAATCCCCAAGCACATCTCGGAACGATATATGATTCTGATATTGAGAAGAATGTGATTAGTTTATTTGGTGAAAGAAACCAACAAGGGCAACAAGAAGGATATGATAAAATTACTATTATGTTAGGTGGACATTATTATTCTAATTGGGAAATCCCATCTAAATCTATAAATTTACAAATTATCTATGAAATTTTGAAATCTAAATTGCGGATTGATTTGCAGAAATTTAATATCAAGATTATTGATGAAACAATGACAATTGATACTATTGATGAAAATGATTTAATCATTTCTTATAATTATCATAATAGTTGTATACCAGTGTATGGTGTTGGATATTTGGATACGAAAGCAAAAGTGATACAAACGATCGAGGATAATCGCTATAAGTTGTCATTTGGAGGTACTGTATTTGCCGATGGTGTTGCTGTACCAGATTGTGTGAGTAATGCCTTTAAAGATTCTATGAAATTAATGTAAATAGATGCAAATGTTATATGATACTTTTTCTTAATCTTCTTCGTAATGCGGTAGTTCTTCTTCATCTCCGTCACCATTCTCAGATTTATCTTCAGTCTTAGTCTCTCCCTTTAGCTTTGTTATCAATTTAGATTCATTTGTTGAATAATTAATCATCAAAGGTTTATCAAAGAATTCTTCTTGTTGTAAACTTCTTAAAGCTAATGATGCCAGAGAGACATTGGCAAAAAGTATATGGGCATGACCTTTGGCTAATCGTATTTGTATTATATCTCCATAAGTAGAGAAGAGTAAATATAAATTATGTTTTAATTGTCGATGATTAATTTTATCATTGAGATTCTTGATGTATAAAGTTTGCGATGGCTCTAAATTGGTTTGATCTAATTTGGTTCGTTTTATCTTAGGCTGCTGTTGTGGCGGTTGCTTCAACTTTGGTTGCTTCCCACCGGATGGCGCTGTTCGTTTACTTCTTGGTGGCATGTCACTTAATATGAATATTCTATTACTGTTGAATGATGGAACATGAATAGTATACAATTTAGTTAGGGTGTGGAAAATTATTCAAAACGAAGATCACATGATATGAGTCACATGACATAAATCACATGATAAATGTCACATGATACAAATCAGATAATCGTATAAATGAAATTCGTGTAAATAAGTTTAACAAGAAAAAAAACAACTCCACTCACTTAACAAAAAAAGAATAACTGGAATTGCCGTCCCACGCCGTAAAATTAAATTCTTTAACCAAATTTAGAAATTTCATTAACTTTCTTTCTTTTATTCAATAATCCCAACTGTTTTTCTTACACAAGTAGAATACAACACAACACGACCCTATAAATTCAAATAGATCAAATAGAGAAGAAAGCGATTTAAAGTTTTTTGACATTTTGCAACACACAAAATATTCAACATAAAACAAAACTGATAGAATCCTGTTAGCCCTGATTCAAAAGAATGTCAGACAAAAACAATTCAACAAGTGGAGATACATCTATCTCATCATCATCATCTACTTCACAATTGAGTAGTTCATTACTCAGATTGAAATTATTGGATGCTTTAAGAGGTGGTGATAATCAGAAGATTGATTCAATTATAAATGAATTAGCTTCATGTAAAACTCATACTTTACAAACTCAAGATATTGTTCAATTAAAAGAAACAATATTCCATTATGCTGTTCAAGTTGCTTCCTTAAATGTATTACAATTCTTAATTTCAAATCTGAATAAATATAATATTGATATAAATGCTCAAGATAAAGATGGTAATACTCCTTTACATTTGGCAGCAATGGCAAATCGTTTAGATATTGTAAAATATTTATTATCATTACCAAATATTAATGATACAATTGTTAATTTAAATAAAAAACAACCAGTTGAAGTATGTAAAGATGTAACTATTGCTCAATTGATGCAATTTGAACGTGCAAAATTTGTGGAAAAATCTGCCGGTGAATTAAGAGCCTTTTTCAGTAATCGAGATTTTCAAAATTTAGAAAATTTATTAGTCAACAATCCAAGAGCTTCAGAATTATTAGATATTAATGGTGCTGATCCTGAAACTGGTAACACTGTCCTTCATGAATTCATTTCCAAAAATGATATTGAAATGTGTGATTGGATTTTAAAACATGGCGGTGATCCATTCAAAAGAGATAAAAGAGGGAAATTACCAATTGATTTAGTTCATTCTAACGATCGATTAAAAAAATTACTTAAATCAGCAAGAAAGGATCAAAATATCATGGATCCAGTAGCAACTACCAGTAACGCAATCAAAACTGGTAATGCTCCCACTTACAAAGGTTATTTACGTAAATGGACCAATTTTGCTTCTGGTTATAAATTAAGATATTTCATCTTGGATCTGCAAGGAATTTTATCTTATTATACTAATCAAGAAGATACAAATAATGCATGTCGTGGATCCATAAATTTAGCATATTCATCATTGCATTTAGATTCTTCAGAAAAACTGAAATTTGAAATCCATGGTAAGAATGGACTTAGTTGGCATTTAAAAGCAAATCATCCAATTGAAACTAATAGATGGGTATGGACATTACAGAATGCAATCACAATCGCTAAAGATAACATAAAGAGAAAACGTACCTCAACTGGAGGTGGTGGCATGATTGCTGAAAATGATGAATCATCAACACTTGAGAACCCTCCAGTTAGGCATAGCATTGATGTTTACGGACCTTACGCAGGTAATGGACAAGAAGAAAAGAAACCTAGTCGACTTAAAAGAATCGGCCGTAAATTCAAGAGCCACAGCAGAACTTCAAGTCAAGTCTCACTTACTTCTTTTACTTCCGAATCTCATGATGAATTAGGGAAAAGGATGTCCCGATTGTCTCGAAGTATGGATGAACAAATTAGTACTCGAAACTCATCAGGCTTTGAATATGGTATTGGTGATTTAGAAACTGGTATTCCCGATGAGGAGGATGATTATGACAGTGACACCGAATCAAGTCAAGATTTAACACCCTTGAATGACCAAGCTGCGGCTTTGAAAAGGTCCCTCGACGTCGAATTGGCATGTTTACTTGATCTTTTCGAACAAGCCAACAAGGAAGAAAATCTCCAATCTGATTCAAAACAGGCAATCGAAGTTTATCATGTCGGAAAATCCACCATTGAATCAATTGTTGACTTAATCAAGAAATATAACACTATTATTGAAACTCGTGACTCTAAATTGAAACGTAGTTTAGAAAGACAATTAGAAATCAATAAATTATGGGAGAGTTCAATTCAACAACTTGAACAAGAAATGAAGGATCGTGAAACAAAATTATTAGAATATCAAGATCAAAAGAAACAACTAAAGAGATTGATTGGAAAGCAGCAATCATTCCCATCACCAGTCCTATTAGCAAAAGAAGAAGAACTTGTTTCTCCATTACCTTCCAAAACTGGTTCAAATGAATTTTATTCACCAACTCGTGCATTAAGTCCCAAACCAGTTGAAGAACAAATTAGAGAAGTGGATCAAATGTTGAAGCAGGACGAGAAACCACCTGTTTTGGTTAGCGGAGGTGTTGAAGTTCAAATTAATGATATTCTTGGAGAAGATTCCGATAATGATGAATTCTTTGATGCTGACGAATTTGAAGATGAAGAAGAAGTGATATTTGAACAGCCGGCGGAGGAGATTGAAATCGAGGAAAAATTGGTTCCAAGTGTAGAAATTGCCAAAGCAGTCGAAGTGGAAGAAGAAACAGCCGAAGTGGAAGAAGAAGAAGTTGAAGGACTCAATCCTGTTCAAAAGAATGCTCTCCAATTAATCAAGAAGGAAGAATCATTTAAAGGGTACGAAAATCCACCAAGAAAGAAATTATCCATGGATGAAGATAATAGACCGAAAGTTGGTCTTTGGGGAATTTTGAAATCCATGATTGGTAAAGATATGACAAGAATGACCTTACCTGTTTCATTTAATGAGCCTACTTCATTATTACAAAGGTTGACTGAAGATATTGAATATTGTCTGTTATTAGATCAAGCATGTCAATTTGATGATTCTACCTTACGTTTGATCTATGTTGCCACATTTGCTGCCACTGAATATTCTTCCACCATTAATAGAATTGCGAAACCATTTAATCCTCTTTTGGGAGAAACATTTGAATATTGTCGTCCGGATCAAAATTATCGTTTAATTGTTGAACAAGTTAGTCATCATCCACCTATTAGTGCTTGTCATGCTGATTCACCTAAATGGGATTATTATGGAGAGAACGCAGTTGATTCGAAATTCACTGGGCGTTCATTTGATTTCAAGCATTTAGGTAGGATGTTTTGTGTCCTTCGTCCTGATCACGGGGTGGTAGATAGAGACAACAAAGTTGTCCCAGAAGAGCTTTATACGTGGAAAAAAGTCAATACCGCCGTTGTTGGTATTATGCTAGGAAACCCTACAGTTGATAACTATGGAAAAATGATTGTCGAAAATCGCACCACGGGAGATCTGATTATCGTCGACTTGAAACAACGTGGATGGAGAGCATCTTCAGCCTATCAACTATCAGGACAAGCCCTTGATCGTTATGGCAAACCACAGTGGGCCATGGGCGGTCACTGGAATTCGAAAATATACGCCAAGAAGATCCCTCAACATGAGTCAATCGAGGATATTGAACAACAACGACAAAGAAGAAATTCATTATTGGAAGAACCATCAAGTCGAGCAGTCACGACAACTGATCCATTCCAGGGACTGAAATTCTTGGTTTGGCAAGTTGCTCCTCGTCCAAAAGTCCCATTCAACTTGACTCAATTTGCAGTCACATTGAATGGAATTGATGATAATTTGAAATCATGGCTAGCACCTACTGATACCAGATTAAGACCTGATCAAAGAGCAATGGAGAATGGTGAGTATGATTTTGCGGCAGATGAGAAGCATAGGGTAGAAGTTAAACAGAGGGCGGCCAGAAAAGCGAGAGATGAAAGTGGAGCCCCATATATTCCTAATTGGTTCATTAAGAAGAAACATCCAATTACTGGTGATGCATTTTGGGAGTTTAATGGGAAGTATTGGAAAGAGAGACAAGCAAAGAGATTGGCTGATACTGGCGATATCTTTTAGATAATTAATAAAGAGACAGACAGAGAGACAGCGAGAATTGTAGTTGTATATTGTTTTGAGTTGATGTGTGTTTTCTAGTTTAAATTTTAATAAATTAATACAGTGATAAATTTGCATTCTATTTCTTAGTTGGAGTTGTGATGTACTTCAGAATACGGCTCTTATATTTAGGGTGGGCTATATTTGAGAACAGCGCTACAACCTTCTTTCTAGGGTCCTTCCGGTTCAGTTTGAAGGGATTGTTTGAGCTTCAGCTTGTGACATCCATCAACATTTCATAGCCTTCTGTATGAACTGGTAGCATCTCGAAATAATAAGCTGATATGACATCATCTTCTAATTGTCTTGGGGTTAAGAATTTCAAGACTGTACATCATCCTATTCTTCTAACCATGCAAAGCGGATTAAACTCTTGATCAGTTTTAATATGACTATGGGGAATGACTAACAACCCCACCTTTGTCGAAATAAAGAACTTAGTTTACAACATTCTCTTTGTTTCCAATTAGATTCATAAATCCCCTTAACATCAAACTTTCAAATTAAATTTAAGTTCAAATTACCCTCTTAAGTATCATTAACAAAGATAAAATTCCTGGGTTCCACATCAACCTGGAAACACATAAATATCATAGACAAACGTTCCATATAAGCTAATTTACAATGGGGTCAGCACAAATAGACATCGCCAGAACTTATCCAAAATTGAGTAAAGTCGAATCGAAAGAAGAGTTAATTTCGACTCTTCACGGGATGCTTAAATTTTATAAGAAAGGACATCGTGAGTATAGATCGTACAAAAATTTGATAATTACAGGTGTTTATCTTGGTTGGTCAGTCGAAGAGAGAGCTATTTTTGAAGCTTTCCTCGAGAAGCATAAACAAAAAATACAAAACTTCATTCAAGAATGTAGAAGAAATCATGGCAAAGCAGTTTTGGATATTCCAATGCCTCCTTTGGGTATCAGTGTTAATACATTTAAGAATTTTTTGAATTATTTTGATACACCGAGATTCTGGCAGAACTTTAGATATCTTTCCATTATTGTTAAAGCGGTAGAGTGCGGGAAGGATTTAGAAACAGCTTTGACTGACAGCAAGAAAACTCTAGAGACGAGTTTAAAAGAAGCAATAAAAATCTAATAACATTCAATCAATTGGAGAAATTGGTTCTTGAAATAAACAAACCCATGATTCTCTAAACAATGCTAAATCATTATTTACTAAAATTGAAGCGAATTGGAAAGAATTAGATTTCGATGCAACTCACAATAGGTAGGTGTAGGTGTATAGGACATTCAATAAACGATTCTTTGGTTCGGCTGGCTATATTGAAGCAATCTCTATATGTTCATGAGCTTTGTTTAGGTGAGCATATAGTTTCAAACACACAGCAAACGTTTCTTGAACTCGGCCGAAATTGATATTTTCTTAAAATAGGTTTGTCCGAGCACAAAAAATCACTTCAACCACAAGTGTCTGTATCTGTAACGATGCTTGGGTGATCAAGACTCTTCCCTAGATTTGCTGTCTCAGTTCCGTTATGTCCTCTCAGTTCGCGTGGCTGCAAAATTTGTTTTTGTGTATTTAGCTGTTCACTCTGGACTTGTATACCGTTTTGACTTGGGGTTTTGAGGTAGAATATCTTGTTACAGGAAACTCAATGCTCACTGACAGGGCCGTTTTACTTGATATGAGAGCATTGACTTTTCATATTATTTTGCACCGTGAAAAAATCGGGGAATTACAGTTTTAAAAAGGCTAAAACAAGCTTCAGTCAAAGGAGCAAAACATTAATAGGGTAATTATAGTTTAAAGCTCCTCTTAAGTCCCCTTCTAATTATAATCCCCGCTCTTCTGAATAGCTATTTAATCGAAGTATTTATATTCTCGTTTTGCTCAACTAGCTTCAGACCAGGTTCAGTATTGGTCCCGATCAACATCCAGAGAATTGAAGTTGATTTTTGCCCCCCGACATATCAATAAGACACAAAAGATATCTACACTGTTCACCAAATCATCTACTCACAAACTGAATCAATACCAGGCAAACAGTTCTAACTTGAAATCCTTCATAATGCGATTTCCTTTCGATGATCCAGTTTTAATAGACCTACGTAGAACGCATAAGGAGTTATGTAACGTTAGAAATTTGGAAGAACTAGATACAATGATTAAGGTAATGCTTGGAGTGTACCAAAAAGGAGACCCTGTATACAGATCTTATAAAAATTTGTTAACAGCGATGCTTTATCTTAAATGGGAACCTGAAGAAAGGAGTATTTTTAGAGCTTATTATGAAGAGCATAAAGATACAATTGAAAAATTTAGAGAATGTCGCAAAAATCCAGGTGGGGTAGATTTAGACCTTCCAACCCCTCCTTTGGGAATTAGTCTTGGTAGATTGAAGTGTTTCTTTGGATATTTTGATACAGGTCGATTCCAACAGAATTGTAATTTTATTCGACTTGTAGAAAAGCGAATGGAGACTGGGAGACATCCGGTAACGTTTTTCCTGGAGGAGAGATTCAAGCTTACTCAGAAGTCAACTGAGGAAAACACTGGTCCATCTCAATTGAGTAAACATGAGGATTTGGAGGTTACTATTTAGAACCAAACCCGACAACAAGCCCGATAATTTCAAATTTGTTTGATCTCTAACATGTGGTAGAAACTACGCCCGTTTCGTCTAACAAAATCGAAGCACTTACTTCGGAGGTCGGTTTAAGTAAGTATATAGTTCAATTCAATAAACGTATCTAGAACTCGACCAAAGGAACAGAATTCTAGTCCAAATAGAGCAAAAATTAAGATGGTAGCACCGCACCTGATTTACAAAAAATAAATCTCATCTCATCGCATCTCTTACCATTCCCAACTACGAATCAACGACTAGCCATAAGTATGGGAAAGAAGAAATCCAATGCAGCTAATGCTGCTCAAGTGTTAGAATCATCTGTATCCCCAATTCTTGAACTCAATTACAAAGACCCATTATTCACCGTCGCCGCACATCCAACCAAACCAATTTTAATCTCAGGTCAAGTCACAGGACATGTATATTGTAATACCTACAATGCCGACGAATTAGAAGAAAAACAACAAGCCAAAAGAGAATCGATATTAGAATCCGAGAAAGAAGCATTTGCAAAAGGAAAGATTTCCCAAATCAACACATCTGTATCCCAACTGAAAAAGAAATGGTGGACCATTATTGAAGACAATACCGAAATTCCTGAAGATTCGTTACTTACGACAAATTGGAAAACCAAAAGACATAAAGGATCCTGTCGTCATGCTATATTTGAGCCATTGGAGAATTCAGTAGGTGAGTTTATATATACTGTGGGTACGGATAATATGATCAAACGAGCACTGACTGAAACTGGGAAAGTTGTGGGCAAACATACCGTCACCCCAGATTATCCGAACCCAAAGGATTCGATTACGAAATTATGTCATTCAACTACACATGCATTCTTATTGGCCGGGACTGAAAATGGACATGTATTAATCTAGTATAGTGGAAATTTGAGCAGTGCTAGTAACACATCCTTAAAATTCAAAGTCAATCAAGCTCATGACGATTCTATAAATCATATATTAGCCATGCCTGCCGTTTCAGCCTATCATTATCTCACATTAGGATCTACAACACTTTCACATATCGATATACGAAAAGGAATAATCACCCAATCAGATAATCAAGAAGATGAACTCCTCGCCATGTGTTTTCCCTCGGATTACATTTCTGATAACAAGAATGACACGGTCTTGGTTGCACATGGAGAAGGGATCGTTACAATTTGGAAGGATTCCAAGAATAGGTTCATGGACCAATTATCTAGAATCAAGGTCAACAAATCCGCTTCTATTGATTGTATCATGCCAACCATGAATGCTGATGACGAAGAGATGACGAATTCGGTGTGGTGTGGAGATAGTGAAGGGTTATTACATCGAGTTAATTATAAAAAGGGGAAAGTTGTTGAGACTAGGGTTCATTCTCTGGCGAGGGGGAAGTATGGTGCAGTTGATGAGGTGGGTATTTTAGATATTGATTATGATTATAGATTGATTAGTGCTGGGATGGACAGTTTGAAGATTTGGTCGAATAGGGAAGTAGCTGAAGATATTGCGAATTATGACGAAGACAGTGATTTGGAGGACTCCAGTGATGATGAAGTGGGTGTCGGTGGTTCTGGTAGTGACAGCGACGAAGATAGTATGGGCCCACTGGATTTCAGTTCTGACTCTGAGATAGAAGGTGGTAGCACTAGTGACATCGACGAGGAAGAGAAACAAGAAGAAGAAGCAGGAGAAGAAGACGATGAAAGTGAAGACAATGAGGATGTCTTCGAAGAAGAGAAGGAAACGGAAGAACCTCTTCGTAGAAAGCGTCCAGGACTCAGTCAAGTAATTTCGAAGCCAAAAAGAAGAACCATTGATATTAATAAATTAACCAAGAAAGAGAAAACCCAAGGCGATGAAAAAGTAGAAGAAGAAGATAAAGAAAACGAGAAGAAGGCTTTAGCTAAGTTGAAAGAAAAGAAGTTGACAACAAAGCAACTTCGTAATATGCAAAAGCATGAACATGGTATTCGTAAATTTGAAGGTTTATAGACTTACTGCTGTTGTTAGTTTTCTCTTAATATTTGAGTTCTTTCTAAATAATGGAGATTGCATTCGGAATACAAGTAAATATACTAATATACTAACCTCTACTATGTGCCTATCTCCTACTTGTAGTATGATGAACTCTTGTTCTTTAGATTGTGGGAATGCCATGACTGGTAATGGATCAGACAGTAACAAGCGTATCGGTGAGCCTTCCCGAATGCAATGCACAAAATCAGTTCGTACACATTAGTTTTTGAACCTATACACAGAATTTATCAATTAAGTTGATTTAGCAAGAGTCAATCAACTGATAACTTACTGAATAATAGCCCATCCCTTTACTTCCCTTTATGCTATTACTCACCTGAAACAACCTACAAGTGAATTTACAAAAAGAAGAACAAGAACCAGAAGAATCTTAATTTAATAATTTTCTTTTTTCTATTGAATATTTTTTATGGTTCAAAATTGAATGAGATTTCTATCTTTATTTACAACTGGTTACTAGTTGATTGATATAGATTGCTAATAGAACATAGATACACATACATAGTTAATGAAAGTAAGAATATGGATCAACTGAAAGTATTAACATTCAATGATGTCATATTAAACAGAAGAGGTTATTCTATTACAGGTACTTTATTATTATCTCCTTATCATTTAGTTTTCTCTTTTATACCTACTGGTACATCATCATCATCACAACAACAACAACCAAAAGAGATATGGATATGTTATCCAATTATAGAAAGAATGTCAAAAGCAAGAGGATCATTCTGGATCAATAACAATAACAACAACACTACCACTACCACAACCAATGACATATCATCATCAACATCAACACTTACCTCGCCACCACGAATGGCCAACGAACACTTTGATCATTATACTGCATCTCATATACGTATCCAGTGTAAAGACTTCACATACTATTCATTCGATTTTATGAATGATACAATCTGCATAGAAGCTTTCTCAAAATTAAGTTCCCTTATCACAATATCTAAAACTGAAAATGATATTCGTGCTTTATATGCTTATGAATATCGTCCAAATATGTTAGAACAATCTTTAGAAACCAAAGGATGGGACTTGTATGATCCAATTGATGAATACACCCGATTGGAACTAATAGAAGAGAGCAACTCCACGTCATCATCCTATTGGAGAATATCAACTATCAATGATGACTATCGATTTTGTCCATCCTACCCCAAGGTATTCATAGTCCCCAATTCTATATCCGATAACGTCCTAAAACATGCCGGAAAATTCAGATCCAAAAACAGAATACCCGTAGTTGTATACAAGCATCGAGGAAATGTAAATGGGAATGTCATTGCTAGATGTGCTCAACCCTTGGTGGGATTAAATTTACAGAATAGATCTATACAAGATGAGAAATTAATTGGAGAAATCATGCAATGCCAAGATTTGGAACGACAAGAAAGGATATCTGAAGATAATGCCTGGCAAGACCAACCGCAACGGAATTTATTGATTGATTTGAGACCAATTGCAAATGCATTAGGTCAGCATGCTTTGGGTGCGGGCACGGAGAATATTGATAATTATAGAGGAAAGCAGACAGGTAGTAATAATAATAATAAAGAATCTAGTCCATCACCGACGAAGCCTGATAGTGGGAAGAATATTCGTCATGTTGAGAAAATATTTTGTAATATTGATAATATTCATGTCATTCGAGATTCGTTAAATAAACTAAGCACAATTCTAAATGATCTAGATAAATACCCAGCCAGCAACACCAACAACACCAATACAACCACAGGTGCGGCATTACAACAAGCATTAACCAAAACCCAATGGTTACATCGTCTTTCAATAATCCTTCAATCAGTTGACAGAATCACCAAATCGATCCATCTAAACAACACCAATGTCATAATCCATTGTTCTGACGGATGGGACCGAACATCACAAGTATCTGCATTGGCTCAATTATGTCTTGATCCATTCTATAGGACGATCCGAGGTTTTATGATCTTGATCGAAAAGGAATGGCGAGCATTTGGGTTTAAATTCGCCACCAGAGCTGATCATGGAGGTTGTATTGGAGCGATTATGAAGCAGAATGAACCATCACAACAACAAAAAGCAACAACTACTCCACAGGTTAAAGTAACACCAGCTCCTAATGGGGATGCTATATCGGAAACATCGGTCGAAAGTGCCGTTAGCGATGCCCCATCGACTACTACTACTGATCTTAAGACGGCAGCAGCTGCCGCGGGTGCAAGTGTGACATCCTTCCTCCAACGTGCCGCTCGTGCTGCTCGTGACATAAAAAACACGGCCCAGAGTGGACTCTCGTCACCGTCACCGGAGGACGCAATAGAGAATGGCCGTTTATTAACCAACACATCAATCTACGGTGGAAGTAGTGAACGTTCGCCTGTATTCCATCAGTTTTTGGACTGTGTATATCAGATCTATCGCCAACATCCCACGAAATTCGAATTCAATAGTCGGTTTCTAAAACGGTTATTCTATCATTATTATTCTTGTCAATATGGGAGTTTTTTATGTGATTCTGAATATGAACTATATGAGGTTTCAAAAGTTCATGAATCGACTGTCTGTGTTTGGGATTATTTCAATTCCAGACCGACTGAGTTTATTAATAGGACGTATAAGACAGAAGAGGATGTTGTTGATAATGGAGTGATTTTTTTTAATTTTGCTGATGTGAAGTGGTGGTTTGAATTATATGGAAGGAGTGATGAAGAGATGAATGGATTATCGAATTCTTTGGATAGGAAATTTGCTCAAATGAATTTGAATGGAAAAGAGAAATCCGGGACGCCTAGTTAGTAGTAATAGTAGGTAGTGTAACTATTTAATGTAATTATAGAATGTGTTGATGATGAGCTTTCTCTTCGTTTATAGAATTGCCAAATTTGGAACAATTCCGGATTTCGGATATGTCACAAAATCATGAAATTAAAAAAAAAATTAATATTTTTTATTTCACTTCGATTGTTGGATCTGATAAGGAGATCCACTTCTTCTAATATAAATACCCAGAGCTATCGATCTGATCTTGGTTGATCTAAGAGAAATATTGAAGATTATTAAGTATGAGTTGCTTTGTGAGGAACCAGAAAGTATGGCTTTCTAGATATGGCTACATTACCAAAAGATACTACAGTGCATTTATCACGACTGGGGGGATTCAAGGTGTTGAAGGACGTCTACCGTTTCAAAATATCGAACCTCACAATACCACCACCTCCACCGGCATAACCATAACAGATCCATTCATAATATATCAAAACTACATTCAATCGGGTCTACTCGAAAAAGATCCAGAACAAGTTCGTATCATGAAAGAATTTCAAAAACTCTACCATCGAGTTCTTGATTATACACCACCCCAAGACCTTCTGATCAAATTAAGTCTTCTTCTCCGAAAAATCGAACTCCAAACCGCAGAACGAGAGGCACGGGAACGAGGAATATCGAAATATTCCCCATTAAAACTCAACGCGATCCGGGATTTATTCGTTGATCCCGATCATGAACGAAAACAACTCATTAGACATTTGACCGATGAAGAGGAATTGTATAATTTCAATTCACCCCAAGGGTTATTGGTGAATGGAGAGGTCGGATGTGGGAAATCTATGTTGATGGATATTTTTGCTGCTAGTCTACCTCATGAATCAAAAATGAGATGGCATTATAATAATTTCATCCTATGGGTATTTAACGAAATGTATCAGATTCAAAATGAACGATTATTTACTGCGACAATGGGGAATGGAAAGCTGTTAAAATCTAGGACGATGGAGAATGAATTCATATTGTATGAATTGGCCCAGAAGATGATTAATAGGAATACGATCTTGATGTTGGATGAATTTGTATTGCCTGATATTGCCCAGGCCAATATTATAAAGATCTTGTTTACGTATTATTTCAAATTGGGTGGGGTTTTGGTTGCCACTTCGAATAAATTACCGGAAGAATTATATGCTAATCAATTTCATAAACTGAAATTTCGTGATTTCGTGGGGATTTTGAATTCGAGATGTCATAGTGTGGATATGAAAAGTGCCAAAGATTATCGGACTTATTTCGCCCAAGAATCGGTAAAGGAACCATATTTGGTAGTCAAACAAGATAATCCAGAGACTCATGACCGGCAATGGATTCAATTAATCAAAACCAAAGCATTGAATACCCCAGAATCCCCAGCTCAGAGCATTGAACAATTGGGGGGTAAGCCTTCCTCGATCACAGTATATAATCGTACTACCAATATCCCACTCGCATTCAACAATAATACGATTTGTTATCTCGATTTCAAACAAATTTGTCAGGGGCACCATTCCAGTTCCGACTATATCACAATTGCATCCATTTACAAAACAATCGTCTTAGACAATGTCCCCGTGATGACCACCAAGATGAAAAACGAAGCCAGAAGATTCATTACATTATTGGATGCAATCTATGAATCCAAATGTCAATTCTTTATGAGATGTGAAGTTGAGATTGATTATCTCTTCTTTCCCGACGCATTACATTCGGAAAATGAAAAGATTATGTCGTATTTGAAATCATGTCAGGATGATTTTGGAATTGATGAGATTAGATTACAAGTCCAGGATGAAGAAATGTTTGCCAAAACCTCCATTGCTTTGATGAATCCTTACAGACCTAATATTTCCACTTATGACCAGGATAAAACTAAAACATATGATGATTATTCCGAAAACAAGAATGAGAATGAGGAAGCTAAGACACCTAAGTTGGATTATAAGAATATGAAAGCATTCACCGGGGATGATGAGAAGTTTGCATTTAAGAGAGCAGTACTGAGGATAAAAGAAATGGTTGGATCTGATCTCTGGAGAAATTCCGAACGATGGGTTCCAATCGATCAAACAATGAGACCTTGGGAGAACTCTACCCCACATCATATTTCTGAATGTTCTTCTTCTTCCGTCGCGATCGAAGCAGAGGAAACAGATGCAAAGATCGATAAATTATTAGAGGAACATAGTATTCAGGATCTTACAGATAAGATATTGGTTGATAAATTACCTAAAGAATATTCCGAGGGGCAAGATATTCCATTCAGACAATTCAATACGAGGATTGCTCCTGTTTTTAAGAGTTTGCAACATTTTTGGGCAATGGGGTCTTGGACTAGTGAGAATGGTAAGAGATTGAAGGATAGTATAAGTAAGAAGTGGATTAGATCTAGTATTAGAAACTAAGTAGAAGTATTGAACTATATAGAAACATGTAAGCAAAATTGAATATGACGTTGTGAAAACTATATAGAGCTGTAGGCAAAACATTGTTTCATGCTTAAGTCATGGTCGAGCAAAGACGCGGATAGGCGCCACATGGTGTAGTTTGTAAGTTATAGTGAGTGTGGCTCCTCTTTAGTATATCATTTTGTATCTGCTTATTTACTTCAATTGTTATGTTTGCAGAATATTCAGAAAAATTGCAAAAAATTGGCTGCAATTTTACCACTAACAAAATCATACAGTAAATTCAGAGGCAGAAATCTAAATACAAACCTATTTATATCCAAACAACTTCAACTATTAATACCAAGCAGATTGGTTGTTATAAATTTGCTTATATGACGTCAATACGACTATGATATTGCGTTAACGTAGAACTGACCTTGTTGCACAAGCACAGGAGCCAGTTTGTTTGATCTTGTATCACCTTGTTAGTGCTAACACTTTTTCTTTTTGGCGGCTAAGAGGTGTCACAAAACTCTTTCTCTTTGGCGGCTAATAAGGGTCACAAAATTCTACGAACAATGCTTGTAAATGTCTAGTACTTGTGAGAAACCACAATTATAAATTAATTGCGCTATTAATTAATTGAATTAATCCGAGGTACAAAAAAAAAGCCAGTCGCGTATTTACCCGGATTTATCCATTCAAATCAAATGCGGAGCACTTTGTAAATTTTCACATTTCATTTAATTTCTCCGTTTCCTCCTTTTTGACTGATTCTTTCCCTCTTTTGTTATTAAGGAAACCAATTATGTCGTTATTAACAGCAGAAAGATTGGTAAGATTAGCTTACAAATATCCAAACCTTCATAACACTTGGTACTTAATTGCAACTGCATGTCTTACTGTTATCAATAGACCACAAGAAATCCCAAGGGTTTTACATTTTGCATTAAGACAACAATTGTTAGAACTGCCAACCAGTGAACCAACCATCTTAACTGATCAATATATTCTTCAATTAGCCCAAGATTCAATCAATTCTGCTAAGAAATATGCTGATTTAACTGCCGTTGGGGTCAATTTACCGGATTTATTGATTCCTCATACATATTATCGTAATTTACCATTAGGATTCAAATATCAAAAGGGAGAAGATATTCATCGTGCTCAAGATAAAATCACTTCAAGAATGAGAGAAGTCATTTTGAAAAGTATTGCACTTGCCGGATTACCAAAAGCAATTAATGCGTTGATGATTTTGAAATCAACTACTCCAACTAGTTTACGTACTGGTTTAGCACCTGAACGTCCATTAATTGTTCAGCCGGGACATATTTCTTCTTCATCTATCGTGAGTGAGGATGTAGGTGGAACTAGATTTAGTTCTGCAAATGGAAACAACGAGAATAATGGAACTACAGTTGAAACCATTGATGGTCCAATCTCTGTTAGTTCAATTAATTCAAAACAAATTCAAAGTGATTTACAACGTGGATCTGATTTTTGGAATTCAGTATATACAAACAAAATCAATACTAGAATTAGACATCAAATGTTAAGTGCTTATCCTGATTTATGGTATTTTGCTTATCATCATTGTTATGCTCCATTGTTAAGTTATACTGATATCTTGTCGGGAAAGGAAACTTCAATGTGTATTGTTGCATGTTTAATTCCTCAAGATGTTAATCCACAATTGAAAGGTCATTTAAGAGGTGCTGTTAATAATGGTGCTACTAAGGAAGAATTGGATGATGTTAGATCTATGGTGATTGATCTTTGTGATTGGAGAGGTGGAGTCCAATGGGAAGGAGGTAAAGAAAGAATAGCGAAGTTATAAACTGTGTATCTATTATAGGTAATTTTTAAGTAATTAAATCAATAGTTCTTCCTATGTCAAGAATGTTGGGTATGTGTAGTTGTTGGGTTGAAGCTTTTGTTGAATTTAAGTGGTTACTCAAGTCTTTGTTTTTCCGCGGAGTTTATGATTGTCTCTTTTGCCCCACTTAAAATTCACTTGAATAATCAAATTTCATTCAATTAACTTTAACTTTCTTTTCTTCTTTCTCTATAGATATAGAAATGCCAGTGTTAACTCCTGAAAGACTCATCAAGTTGGCGTATTCATATCCAGAATTACACGATACTTGGTATTTATATACTGTTGCATGTTTTTCTGAACTTAATTTAACATCCGAGATAACTACCGTTTTACGATTTGCGTTGAATCAACAATTATTTGAATTCTGTCCTTATGAACAAGCAATAGCAGATGAATACGTCCTTCAATTGGCTACTGATGTGTTAGAAGGGAATGAAGAGACTTTGGAAACCGAATTACCTCCCAGCACTACAGTTGCAACTTGTTTAAAGAGAAGAGACAATACTCCTGAACCCTGTAAAGTCCGACAACAAACCATTGTAGACAAACTAAGAGAAGTCCTCCTAAAAACCAGTGTCATGTCAGGTATGCCCAAAGCAATCAACAGTCTAATCGCCCTCAAAAATTCCACTCCATCCCAACTCATCCCCGCTCCAACCTTCAAACGTGAATCGATTCTAAAAACACACCCCGGAGATCAGCATGAATCGTTCATAGACGGAACCATCACCCCAGAACGGATTGATTATCATCAAGTCTCAAAACAATTATCTCGTGGGTCGGATTTTTGGAATGCGATATATACCAATCAAATCAATCATCGAATTAAGAATCAGTTAATGGATGCATATCCTGATTTATGGAATTATATTTACCATCATGTCTATTCGCCCTTATTGAGTTTTGTTGATATCTTACCACCCAAAGAGACTTCGCTTTCTGCTATTGCGTGTATGATACCCCAAGATGTGAATCCTCAGGTGAAGGGGCATTTAAGAGGGGCCATGAATAATGGTGCGACCAGGGAGGAAGTGAATCATGTGAGAGAGATTGTTCTTGATATTTGTGATTGGAAGGGTGGTGTGGTATGGAAAGAGGGAAAGGAAAGTGTTCCAATGTTGTGAGAGAGACTTTCGGGTTTGTATTTATGTAATCGTAAATAGTGTTATTTATTTTTCTATAAACAGAAATTTCGTATTAGACTATCAATCATTATACTGTCTACTCTGTCTACTGTGTCTCTGAATTATGTCGCCAGGAAAGGCTAAGAACTGAAATGGGAAGATGACGTGAATATGGATGTATTCATTTCTTATCAACTCAATTGTATTCTATTCTGTCTCTTAATCAAAACAATTTGTAACCCACAGAATGCAAAGAATGCCAAATAAACAAATACAGCTTTAAATACAGTTGATGCAACTGCAGCTCCATCTTCAGGATCATTTATTGAACCCATAAACGATTCACTATTTGTTTTGAATAGGAATCCAATTATTGACAATATGACAATACCAAATGCAGATAATATCGTACAACAGTACGCTTGGAATGTGGACACGACTGGCTTCATGATGATTGATTGAGTATAGATGGACTAATGGCTTGGTTTGGTTTTGGCCACAATGATGAAATTGTATGGCATTTTAGTGGAAGTTTTTTTTTTCATTATCTGTGTCTGAAATTAGGTCGCGACAACTCTTAAGGGGGGGTCTACTTGTTCCAATTTATTACACTATACACAAAGAAACACTATATTGAGGTCTTACTACGGGTTTGTCGTCTTGCCATCATCGCCATAGAGGTGTCAGTATGACTACTCTCACTCTCTTCATCCTCTTCCATTGCACCATCCTCCTCTTCCTCATCATATCCCTCAAGTAATCGTTTCCCTGATTCGATTCTCATACTATATAAATCATTCAGATCCATATTTGATGACTTTGGACTACTTGGCATGTCTGACCCAATAACCCTAGTGGAAGCAATGGGGGAACTAACAGGTAATAGAACATCGAATTTCCCAGTTAATTTCTTTTTCTTCACTAATTGAATGGCTTTATATGCTTCTCGTAAAAAGTGTAACCGATCAGCTACTATATTTAGACTATCAAACCATACATTCTCTACTGCTTGATTATGTTCAATTGCCGAAATCTTATCGTTAGCTTCAACGTCTTTATTATTGTGTATATGATATAATTCGTTGTATTTATACATGAAATTAAGTGCATCTTCAGAATCCTTTGTCTTGGAGGGTAAAGGAATCCCAAAGGGACTGAATAAATTTTCTTCTTCGTCTTCTTCTCTTTCAATCACTTCTTGTTTTACTTCTTCCTCTCCTTCTTCCTCGATATAACTTGGTGTCTCTGGTAGCTGTAGTTGCTTAATCGGACTTGAATTTAGGGATGTTCCAGCAGAAGTGTTTGGTATGCTGCTGCTAAAATTAATTTCACCAGTTGTTGTACCAAGACTATTTTGCGGTGTGGGAGTTCTATTCCTCGTCCTTCTCTGCGATAATCGTGAAGTTAAGGGCGACTTGTATATACTGCTGTTGTATCGAAATGTCACTATCTTTGTGGGTTTAGGTGTGGTTGTCGATATATTTACAGAAGAAGCTGATCTCGTCCTTGTAATTGGGGTAGTGGTGATACCATTGGTGTCTTCTATTTTAGTCGCCGTAGAAGCCTTCTCTTTAGATTCTATAAGCGCCAAATACTTGTCTCTATTATACTTCAATGTAATTAGCATACTATCTAATATATAGCTTAATATGTATAGCAAAAGGTTGGTTAGTTAAACTTTCTAAGATTATTAATAAAATTGCAATTTTTTAATTTTCTACCACGGAAAAACTTTTTGCATACCCAAATTAATTTTACTCCCATGAGCATACAACCAAACAAACCTGCCCAGGGCATAATCCATATAAAACCATTATTAATCCATCAAACACAAATGACAACCGCAAGTCTAGATCCAAGCAAACAAGACAATGAACCTTTAATAGCAACCGCAGAACAACTTCTGTCCCTAATGGAATCATTTATAGAACTAGGAGTATTAGTTCATGACAATCAAGGTACACAACAATCACATACAGCATTAATCCACAAGACAAATCAAGTAGTAAGTCAACTATCTGGCTTAACTTCAAGTCCATATACAAATCAGTATCCAATTCCAATTGATGTGATATCATATATTGAAGATGGAAGAAATCCGGATATTTATACTCGTGAATTTATAGAAGTTACGGCAAAGAGTAATGCTAGATTAAAGGGGAAGATGCAGGGATTTGGAAGATTGAGAGATGTGTTGGGTGAGAAGTTGGGAAAGGAGTTTCCGAGATTGGTTGATAGCATAAATGATATAAAGAAACGGACTGATCCTCCTAATGGGGTTAATATTGATGTCGATGAAGAGATGAAGGATTAGTCATGGAAGTTGTGAGCAGTTCACAAACAGGTTACCGAACTAGTACAGTGGAATTGGCTGGAATCTTCTTTGAGCTAAACTGTAATATTCAAATGTGAATAATCGAACGATTGTTGAATTTGTGCCAATACATGGACAGAAATTTACCAGTAGATCGATTGTTTAATGGATATTTATAGCAATTAATCATATTTATCTTGTCATAGATTTAGGGAAACAAATAATATATAAAGAAAAGGTGGCTAATTATAAGAATACTATGTCTACCGATTCCAAGGTCTTCAATGAGACCGATCCCACCATCATATCCAAATTATCGATATTTTCGACTCTTGTAGCAAGCTGTCTGGTCAGAGCAAAGGTAATCTCCCCATACTGAGGTTGGTAGGCTTGGATTTGAAAAATGTTAAGCAAATACCTCCTTGATTTCAATCAAATTAACGACTTTATTCAAAATCGTAGCTCGTTTTTATTTCAGTGAATCGAGCATCTCCCATCGAGCACTCAACTCTATAAGCCTTATCGTGTAACTTCAATTTTCTTATAGTGGGGATGCTCTTCAATACTGTCATACTTGATGGATCAACATTAGAGGGACTGCCCACTGACAAATAAGTTATTGGATGATACTTTAAAAACTCCAAGTCACTATACGGGATATCTTTGATGTAATGGACTTCACCGAGAGAGTAATACGGCAAATGCTTTATCGTGTCCTCAAGTTCAATCTCCTTAATTGAAACAAGGTTCTGACTCCATTCATTCCAGTTTGTAGGGACCTTTCTAATCAGCAACGATTCCAATTTCAGTATGTCAAAATTTTGAAGAATCTTATAAATAATCCAGCCATCCGCTGTATTTCCAAGATATAGAGTCTTCAAACTAAGTTTTACCTTGACTTCAAAGGACACCGGATCGTCGATATAGAGGGACTCTAACCGAGTGAATTGCGGGAGATAATTTTGGTAAAAATCTAAATCTACCACTCCAATCCTTAGGCTCTTAATTAGATAGGCACTTAAAAATTGTTTTATTTCTTGTCTCTTTGATACATAAAGGTGACCAACCTTAGTCCAGAAAGTGTTCAAGATAACGAGGGTCTTAGTAAGTCTGGAGCAACTTATGCAACACTTATTAAGTTCCTTTTGCCAACGTAGCAACGAGTTAACGGACATGTACTCATCGCCATAAAATATCAATTCTTTCATAAATTGGGACTTAAGCCTTCTAGATCTTGACAAATGTAAAAATGAACCCATACTCATCCACGTATGGTTGCGCCATGGATTGCCTGCACGGATGTCGGAGGGGTGATACACATATATCGAGTGCCATAATACTTGATTACTTAGATTATTGAGCCTTTTAGTTAACAATTGAAATTTCAAAAGATCAAAAGTTGATAAATACTTAAATATCTGGAGCCATACCTCGTCAGAAAAGTCCACAAAGGCGTGAGCATCTTTCATTGGTGAATCTTTAAGTTTGACATTCATTAGCAAGCTGAAATGGTTGTTGGAGTATAATATCAAATGTACTTCAAAATAAGTTTTGAATGAGGATGAAAATTGTTCAAAATAAACTGAAAATTTGATGGGTCCATTTTCCGGAAAGTCGTTCGTCCAAGGGGTTGGTTCAATTGATTGTTCTCCAAACTAAAAAGGGGTGGATGAAAAAACAACAGAGAATCCAACTGACATACTTCAATTTACTTTTATCAATTCCTCCCTTATCACCAATCCCCCAAGCCCCCACCTGCCCCCACACACACAAACAAATTACTTTGGATAGTCCACTTCCATTTTAAGCTTCTTTCATTTAACTTAGCTTCTATTCTATTGCCTTCTGTTGGCAAACATTTTAATTCAGTACTTACAACATAAGGAATACAACATCCCATAGACATCAAAAAAAAATAATTACTCAAAATGATGACAATTAGTTCTGAAAACAAGACACTTTGCACTTATGAAACTCATTTGTTAAGCTGAGGAACCAATCATACGACAAGTAGTCATTGCCCTAAAATATACATTGTCTGATAAATTCTCATTTAAGCTTTCTAGATCTTGACGAATGTAAAAATGAACCCATACTCATCCACGTATACTTGTTCCAGGGACCTGCTGCAAGTATGTCAAAGGAATGGTAGACGTGAATGGAGTGCCATAATACTTCGTTGCTTAAATTATTAAGTCTTCTGTTTAACAATTGAAGCTTTGCAAGATCATATGTGAGTAAGAACCTAAAGATCTCGAACCATAAATCGTCGGAGGTGGTAAAGGTAACGACACTTTTCGTAATATCTAGAGTTGATATTTTCATGGAATTATGGAATTTGCCAATGGCTGTAGCCGCGAATCGACTTCCAACTGCCCTTGATGAAGAAAGATGATTTTGGACCAGCCAAAATTTCGTTCCTCCGCCAAAGCTGTTTTTATTTGCTTAAGCTTGTCTCTTTCTCAAAAATTCCAGCGACTTAGCCACTTCTTATATCTTTCCCCAGCACCCATCCAGCGCGGATGCTAGAAGATTTCCTCTCTCTTTCTCAAGTAAATTCGTTTGAGCGGATAATTAGTTTCTCCGCTTCGGTACCTGGAAGTGGCTATGAGTGGCCCACTAAAACCTTTTCCAATCCTTTTTAAACTTAAACCTAGTTTGTTAATTAATATTCTTTCTTAAATTTTGTTGGTGGGGTTGCCAGAGCATCTACATTCTATTGCGTTTTCTGAGAGCTCTGTGGCAGTTTCTTATAAGAGCGCAATACTCACAAGAAGGCGATTTATTAGAAATTATCATTTGCAACCAATACAAATGGCAACAACCGAAAACACAGTAGGTATATATTTAAAGAAAAGTACCTTTAGGCGCTTGCCAAACATAAAGAATTTCAACATGTACAGATTTCGGTAAAGTCCCAAGGGGCATATTTACCTTAATTACATAAACTCTCTAGCTTCGGTTTCTACAAATTGAGTAATACCCGTTGAACGAACAATTCGGAGTGTTGTCATTGCAACCCTCAATGTTCTTAACGATTCAATCGTTTCCGCTAGCTTGAATGTTTGATCATAATCGGTATACAGATCGACCGATAAATGAGTAACTGGATGATATGGTAAAAACTTCAAGTCGTCCTCCGGGATACGATTTAAGTAATGAACCTCACTGAGAGAGTAACGCGGCAAGTGCTTTATTGTACCGTCAAGTTCGATCTCCTTTATCGAAAAAAGTGACTGACTCAATTTATGCCAGTTTCGGGGCACCTTTTGAAGCAGCAATGACTCCAACTTCTGCCAACAAAAATTGTCGATAATGTTATTCACGTCTCTTGAACTCCCAAGAAATAAAGTGTTCAAGCGTAGTCTTTTCGTTAGTTTAAATGCCACAGGTTCATCAATATGGAGCGATTTCAACAGTATGAATCTCGGAAGCACGGTCTGGTAAAATTCCGGATCTACCTCGCCAATTCGTAGACTCCTAATTAAATGAAAATCAAGATGATCTTCAATCCCTTGTCTCTTGGATACATAAAAGTGGCCAACTTTAGTCCAATAATAATTCTTTCGAGTTTGGAATTGACCAACTTGGAAACAGGCTATATTACATTTATGAAGGGTCTTTGTTAACTCCTTGTACCATTCAAGACACATGTAGTTATCGCCATAAAATATCAATTCTTTCATAAATCGGGGCTTAAGTTTCCCAGATCTTGACAAATGTAAAAATGAACCCATACTCATCCATGTATGTTTATTCCAGGGATTACCAGCACGGCAGACGTAGGGATGGTAAACGTAAATCGAGTGCCATAATATTTGGTTGTTGAGATTCCTGAGCCGTTTGCTTAACAATTGGAACTTGAAAAGGTCAAACGTTGATAAATGCTTAAAGATCTGGAGCCATATCTCGTCTGGAAAGTCAACAAGGACATTAGCATCTTTCATTGGTGAATCTTTAGAGTTGACATTCATTGGCTAGCTAAAATAACTTTTGGGAGATTATAATATAAAATACACTTCAAAGCAAGTTATAAATGAATATAAAAGTGGTTCAAAATACTATTTAATAGTATATTACTTCTCAAAGGCGCTGGTTCGGTTGATAGTCTTCCAATCTAAGAAGGTGACCAACTAAACAAAATTGAAAATCCCCCCAATATAATATAAAAGTTCTGTCGGTTTAAGTAAGTGTTGTTGATTAGATGAGATACACAATAGAAGAAGAGGGATTGTGTAGGGTATTTATATTGATTCGGAAACTAAGCATTAACCTCTCGGCGATAACACCGGCATTAACAGATAATATAGGATACACTCGGTGATACTCTGCGATATATCAAAGTAACTCATTCGGTGATATATCGGTGATATATCAAAAGGAATACATTTGGTTCGGCGATACCAACTAGCTTATATCACACCCAACTTCTCTAGTTTCTACTAGACATTTTGAGATCCTTTCTGGATAACAGAAATATGCTAATACTTCCTACTGCTACTCGGTCTGGGTTCAATGTGTTGATCCCAAGTATATTAAGCCTGTAATCCTATTTGTCTAACCATAAATTTAATCTTGTTACTGAAGGTGGGTCATTTTGACACTATATTGATTGGGGGTATATCAATTTCTTCTATCATGGCCAAAGGGGTCTGCATTGGAAGGGGTAGAAAAAGATGTTCAGGTGAAATGCTTTCAATATAAACCTAAGCAGTACAGTCAATTGCCACTAAAAAATAATGCTTCATCAGTCAATTTCTTGGTCAGTTAATGTATAAGTCTTGGAATGATTGCTAAGATTTAAGCGTTATAAACTTACCTTTTTACTCTAGGCTCGGTACAATGTTCCAGCAAAATCGCGCAATTGATTTCTTTTGTTTTTTTGCAACATTGGCTGCACATTCTGCGGCCAATTATTTTTTTAATTATAAATATTATTTTATTCAATTTGAGTTTCCGAGCAGTGATCCAAAATTGGAGTGACTTTATATTGTGCCAATTGCCAGCAATTTCGAATCTAATCCACCCACTGCATTTGACTTAAATTCCGAAATCGAACATATATTGCTTGCAATGTGAATAACAATAAGCTTATACCTAAATCTAAAAATGCATACAGTTGTTACATTACTGTCACCAGATCTCCTAAGGAAATAGAATTATTCTATATTTTTAATTTCAAGCTTGCATTAATATGCATTAATCGCGTCATGATCATTTTGAATGTTCTTAGTATCTTTTCTATCCAAAGAAAATTACGTAGCATTTCAAATATTGTCAAGCAAGTTCTCAACCAATAATAAAAATTAACAATTCCAAGAATTAAATTTGTTTTTTTTTGCTTGTTAAAGTTTATATCATTACACGTATTAAAGAAATAAAAATTGAGAGATTTTACATCATGAGGAGTGAGGAGATCTTGGCAAGTGAATGTAACCCAAACGCCATTTTTTTTTGTTTGGCAGAATCTAATTTTGATTAAGCAAGATAACTTAAATCAAGAAAAAAGTCAATTTCAAAGAAAAATCTGGTAATTAATATGGTGTTTGTTAGCTGACGGAGGAGAAAGTTTAAGTTTCTTCAACTCAACATGGGCTCTAACCAAAGCAACAAAAGCGCACAGGAAATTTGTCAATCATTACTCATGAATCACTGCGGTAATTTACGTAGAGGAATAGCGAATAGCCGAATTGTCTAGAACAATTGAACAATAAATCATTTGATAAAGAAGTCTGGCCGTAATTACAACAAAAGAGGATTGTTAAAAATACGGTTCAAGTAATCTCCTTCTAATTTAGCGAACATTGTAGTCGTCAAATACAAAGAAAATTCAGGATCAGATGGTTCGTCCTAGCGAAAGGGATCGTCCAGATTAACTTCGTCGCCTTTCTCCTAATTTTCCACCTTATTTGGTAAGTATGGTCACACATACGACCTTGATACCTTACCACGAGCAACACTATTTATACCGAGATTCAGTTTAAAATAAGGAGTGAATTGGTTATGAATTCTTTTCTTGACATCGCAACAGACGTATAGTTTATTTCTTTGCAACTTTTATTTTTTTAGAATTTTTCTGCGCTGGCTATGGAAATATTTTTTATGCAAGATTCTTATTGTTAAAATTTTGCTTGTTGAGATTTTTTTTTCTTGCTGGTGGTTTGTATACTATGAACAAATTCAATCTTATTTATAAGAAACCATATGGCCACTTCAATGCCATATCCCCCTTTTCTATATATATATAACCTTTTAAAAAAGACCTTTCTTCCTTTCTATTGTTTATTTTTCTTTTACTCCAGCTATTTTTTTTTTGATTGCTTTTTAGCATTTTTGATTTATACCAAAGTACATATCAATAGATACCAACTACTATACCCATTTACACACATTCATAGAACTTTACAATAACAATGCAATTCAAACCGCTTTCGTTGATTTTTACTTCATTGCTATCCCTTGCAGCAGCAACCACTGAGATGGAATACGAAACCACCGTCACCAGTTTGGTTACCCCAGTTGAAACTGCATTCTCCACTGTAACCGCCGAGGAATATATTTATGGGGAAGTTTTCGTATACGTCAATGATGAAGGGGTTGAAACTAGCGAAACCTTCTTGATTGCAACAACAACCATTAATCCAAATGTCGATTTACCTACACCTGGACCTGAATCTGCGCCTGAACCTGCATCTACTGCTGCGGGACAACTAGTCATTCCTCCAGGTGACTATAGCACAACTACTGTGCTTACTGATACAGTTTTGGACGATGGAAAGACTGTCGCTCTTGAGCTTGTTGTATACTTCACCGAAGAATGTTAGAACAGGCAACGTCTATGCTTTTACAAAATAGAAGAGAAACGTTATCAGATGCTCAATTTTACTCGTTTTTTTCAGTTCTTGGTGTACAATTTCTTATTTTAGACAGGTTTTATAATTTTAATATAAAAAAAATAACAATTTATGCATTATTCTATATCGCCAATTTTATCCGTACTATTGCCAGATGAGCTTATATCCTTTTTTCCCTTCCTTAAATACTTCATGTTTAGGAGAATCATCCTCCTTGTACTCTTCTGGTTCCTCAGGTATGTCTATGTTGTCATCTTCCATTTCAATTGGTACTCCATCTCCATCGTCTTCTTCGCCCCTTGGAATCTCGTTATCGCCTTCTTTCTCCTCCGGAGGTTCAATATCATCGTATTCTTCATTCTCTTCAGGAGAGGGGACGTCATTGTTTTCGTCTTCTCCTTCCTGTGGTAACTCGACCTTTTTCTTATCATCCCCTGGCAACTCAATATCTTCAAATATCTGCCTGGGTGACATATTCAGTCCACACCTCAATTCCTCATTTCTGGATTCACAATATGGTCTCTCACCACTACTCAAATCAAGGAAAATAACTCCTAAATTATTATACCTCAAACTAGTCTGCATCTTCTTCCATCTTCCCCTCCTAAACACCCTTGTCCTATTTCTACTCATAACCTTCTTCTTCACTTTCCGATAGACTACATGCCTCATTCTTGCCTCAGGGAAAAATGCAAATGTCTCAGTCTTGAAGATTTGTACTCTACCTCCAGTCTCGGCTCGACAGACAATTCCAGTACTCTTGCTTCTATATAATGATAATCCGGTGGCACCGGCACCAAATGAAGCCGTGAGAGCAAATAGCGTTCCTTTGACATATATATCCTGAGGAATTGACAACTTTAATGACCTCATTTTTAGCTGACCAATACTTGGACTGGCGTTTCTCATAGTAATACATCCAGTAAGGGGGACAGTCCTGTTGAATGACTTTCTGGGTCCAAAACTGATTTCAATGAGTTTAATAGCTCTAGATTTACGTAATCCTTGAGTTTTTGCTTCATTGTCATTATCTGAGTCATCATCGGAATCTTGAAATTCGGATTCGGCAAAGATATATGTTGTATTCTTGTCTTCGATAATTGCGGCTGTGGATTGGGCTAGCTGCGTATCTTTTGCTCGTTGAAGGTTTTTCCAAAATTTGGAATTGGCTAGCTCTTCATGGGTGGCAAATTTCCGAAATGAAACTTGGTCATCATCATCTTCATTATTGAGGTTCTCATTTCCCTGCTGGTTGGATAGCATGCTTAATCTTTGAAGCCTTGGTCTTGGAGCGTGATACGATTGCTTTTGATGCAAGCGTTCTCGTCTGTTTGGCCGAGCAATATCTACAGCACATCTCGCAAAACTCTGATTGAAATAGGGTAGTCCGTAAATTAAAACTAATAAGATCTGTATATACATAGATTACTAAGGTGATGTTTGTTGTTTCTTTAATTGGGTAGCAATGTTTTGGCCATCAAATATATGTGAGTAGCTATTTGATATGCTCCATTATTTGCAATTCTAGAAATTTAAAATTCACAAAGAAATTTTCCAATAGGCGTACTATCAATTCCTGGCGGTATACAGATAACCAAAAGCTGAATAAAAGCTTGAATTCGTGAAGCCACACTAAGCGTGTTCATGATTTCTACATGAATTGAAATGGCTGCAAAAACATTCCCCTACATGTAGCACCTAGTCGCAAAGAATGGAGTGGTTTTAAGTCGCCTATATGTCTTCAATAGAACTTTGCGCCATATCATATACGACTGTAAGTTGGCCCTCTAAATCATTGCTAGAGTCAAGGTGTTGTTGCGCAAAAGTAATTGAAATGAATAGTCCAAATAATATCTATTTTTTTTACTGAGAATATTTGCAGCAAATTTGTGGATACTTGTTATTTCCTATCGGGCAACATCCAAACATACATACAAAATAGACAGATGATCAATACGGCTAATAATATTTGTAATTTGCAATATCAAAGACATTAATAATGATTTTGTCTTTTATATACTCATTATGTTTCTTCATTCGCTTACAATATTCAAAAACATTATATTCTATATATTTTTGTTCGAAATATTTGTTTAAAAATAAATCATCTTGAATAGAATAAATAAAATCAATAATTGAATAATATGCAAATAAATGAAATAATTTTGTATCAACTTTTGAATATAATTCTTGCACACACCTAGAATACTCAAGATACCTAAGAAAAGGTTTATATTGATTGTATAAACTAATAGACTCTTCAGGACAAACCACAATAAACCTTGAAATACAATAATCAATATGTAAATTATTTTTAAAACAATATATGGCTAAATTGGTATTCATCAAAATATCTTCTGGTTCAAATGAATAATAATTTGGTTCTATTTTACAATAATATTCCTTATTCTCTAAAAAATTCTTTAAATTATAATAATCACACATAAATATATTTTCATAAAAAAAATCTTCATCAAAACTATAAGAATTAGCAAATGTTCTAAAATGCCATATACTAACAAAAGATGGCATTGATGCAATAGTTTTATTATTTATATCACATAATTCATAATTATTATTATTAATATCATTTGAATAATAATTTGGATAATTTAATTTTTCAATAATAAATTTTGTTTTAAAATAAATTTTATTTAATTTTAATAAAGTTGCAGTTTGGATCTTCTAAGCAAACAAAATAATATGGTATTAACTA
>NW_026057319.1:0-46823 GCF_019202705.1 Hemisphaericaspora subhashii | reverse complement strand
GGACCAGAAAAGAAGGCACCACATAGAGAGGCATCCAATCAGCTAGGAGAATTAAGTAAATACCGGAAAATTGAAAATCATCCACAACATGAACGGTAAGAATAAATGGAGCCAAGAATTTTAAACTTATTTTTATTTGCTTCTTGAATTTATGAATCTGGAGATGTCATTAATATTTTGGATATCCTTTCCATGTACCATTTATCTCAAAAGGAGATTTTATGCAAGATTTGATTGACCTTGTTGCAATTGATACAGAAATCACCCTGAATTATATTTAGTATGCATTTGTCCATAAAATGACTAACTCCCCTGCATCCTTATTTATTCATCAGTATATAGATTTGCAACTAGATGCATGTTTCTAACCTAATATTTGTTTTATTGGTCACAAGTCTCAAGCTTTCTTGTTGTGCCTTGGTTTATAACGAAGACATTATCCAGAATGGTGGTCGGCTTGAACTGTCACTTAATTTGTACGATAAGGTCCAATATAATGCTGTATTTTCCCTTATTGACCCAGAGTATGTCTCAGTATATTCGGCAGATTTTAACAATGAATTTTACCTTTATACAACAGTAATCCCATCAGGTTATGTACGATTCATGTATGCCTACAACTATGGAAATTTCCACGTAGTGGCCGCTACTGATCAGCCTCTTGAATTCAATGGAGTCTATTTTTTTAACGAGGGATACCTTTCCTTCCAGAACTTAGACACCCAAGCAGATTTTGGTGTGTATCTTCAATTATTTGACAATAAGAAGGATGTATACATTTCTGGTGATCAAGAAACCACAAAACTTGATATTTCTGGTAGCCATAACACTGGAAGTATTTGCGTCAAGGGTGCGACTATCGAATTCAGAACAGGAGATGAAGGAAATGGATGCATTATTCTTCAAGACAGCGCCTTCATCAGCAATGGTGAGATGAATTCCGTGGTTTGCTTGACTGAAGGTGACCTGACAACTATATTCCTTCAACAAGATGCAATGGGACTGATGAAGATTGCTAATTTTGGAACACTGCATTCTTTGAGACTTGAATATTCTGGTAATTTCCCATATTTTACATATGACACAAACAATGATATATTGGTAATCGAACATGGAAGGCGTTTAGAAGTTGACTTTGGACCAGGTTACAATGCCACTGGATTTCAGGGTGAGATGGAAAATGGGTTTTACATAATTCGATACCGAGGTATCATTTATAATCAGTTACATACTCCGTGCCCATGCGCTTGTCCCGACGCACCTCCTACGACTGCGCCGGGAGTACTCCAAGTTATGGCCACATTCGCGGATCCGTTTGCTCCTCAAGTTGATGGAAACTCAGTACCCCAGGAGGAATCTTTTGCTAATTTTTTTGATCCAACCGACGAAGGTGAAAACAACGAATTGGACAAGGATGAATCTATTGATAATAATATCGCACCAAGCGATGAGATGGAAACTTCACAAGCTGAACTACCATATACAGAAACGACGATGGACCAGTTTAAGTCTTGTGTTTCAAGTTTTGACCAAGATTTAATTCAAGTAGGCGGTCGATTCGAGTTGGAATGTCCACACTTATCCTTGGAAGAACTTGCTCAATTTAATGCTTTATTTTCATTTGTTAACCTCGAGAATCTTTCGATAAATGGGGCAGTTTTTAACAAAGAAGTTTACTATTATTCAAGTATAGTTCCGGAAAATGCCAGTCTCGACTACGCTTATATTGCCAGCAATTTTCATATAATGACAGCCGCTGGTGTAGAAACACTTGACATATATCTTGGAAGCGTTAGAAATGAAGGATATCTTACTTTCCAGAACTTAGACAATGAAGGACTTTTGCGGATTAATGTTAACCAATTACAAAATGAGAGGGAGGTCTACATTTCTGGCAGTGATCCGGAGCGTATTAGATATGAAAGTTCTTCTACGAGAAATAACGGGGTAATTTGTGCCAAAGGTGCAACCTTCTACAATTCTTTGCTTGGCAGTGGGAGAGGCTGCTATGTTCTTCAAGATACTGTTTTCATTAACAACGGTGATTTCGGAACTATTATTTGCCTTTCGGATAATCAGGAAGACAAGTCGGTATTATACCCTGAAGAAGAGGCGAATGGTGGTATGTCGGTCGTTAATTTCGGTTTCCAACATTCTTTGAAAATTAAGTTTTCCATTGACAATCCATCTTTTAGTTTCAATGAATACAATTCCTTAGTAATCGAAATCGGAAAGACCTTGGAAGTAAATCTTGGGCCGGGGTATAATTCTAGGGGATTTGAAGGTGTAATTGAAGATGATTATTTCGTGATTAGATACAGCGGGACAATAGATGATCAATTACTTTCTGAATGCCCTTGCATTTGTCCTGGCTTGCCTCAGACTGCAGCATCAGGAGTAGATGCCCCCCCGGAAAGTGAACCGATCAGTAAGGAATCCGAAGGGGATACCATCAACTACTCAGAATTAAATGAAGCCACTTCTCAAATAGAGAAACCCGAATATGCTGAAGCAAGTGTTCAATCTAAAACCAGCGGAAGTTCTCAGGGCGACACACCAGTTGACGGAAATCCTCAAGCTGAGCCTATAGTTGCGGGAAATCCTCGAGTGGACCCTCCAATCGGCAACAGCGAAAAAATGACAACTGCCGGAGCTGTTGCAAGCATCGCGTCAAGTCCGATAAGTCAGGACCCTACCATTGATGCTTTAGGAGGCACCACCGGAGAGTTTCAAGAGAAGCATTTATTAAAGATGGTGTTGATCATGATTTTTGCTGTTGCTGCTATGTAACTGAGAGATTTACACCTGACTTAGATTCCTTAGCCATAGACCTGTCTGAGGAATCATCTAGCCCCATTGAATGGTCATGACATCTGATACCTTGAGGAACAAATTTCTACTTGGGTTTGTTTCGTTTCATTATAGTTTTCTTTTTGTATGAGCCTCATGTTACGTTTATTAACAAATCGCCAAAGACACAAAGTGTAGCTGAATTTCTCCAATGTGGAGGTAGTCATCTAACCTAGTAACAGAACATCTCTACCCTTCAAACACAAATTCCCGAGAAGTTGCCAATGGATGGATGTTCCTGCGAGATGGCACTACAAGTACGCATGTAACAGGAACCAATGCATGCACGCATTGTTCAAATCAAGGAAATTAATTCCGCGTGAACTGCAATTTTCGGGGATAAGGGTACCTAATTCTGTGTTTGTGTTGTTCCTAGCAAGTTGTGGCAAGTTTGAACAAAGTAGGTTTTGTGGGTTTTGCAGCCATTCAAAAAAATACTAACTAGGCACAAAATATGCATAACAAACACCGGATATATGCGATTCATTGTGTCACATGCATGCAAATGCAGTTTATCCCGATACGAGGGGTGACATTTTGCTAGACCACCGTCTACAAGTAAAGATGTTCGCAGTGAATGTTGAAAGGGTTTAGGGGATCATACGGCCATTTTCCGGAAGTAGCAACCGGACATCTTTGTCAATTGACATTATATAATTTTATTGATTCCGACTTTTCAAAGTGTAACTTATGGAAATGAATCCCTCTATACTCTTCAGTTTGTATATGGTAATTATGCACCGAACCTCATTTGAGTTCTTTTTACTTGGAAGAACAAAGAAATGGCTATAATCACAATATATTTTGAGCTGGATGTATTAAGCACTTAGTGAGGAAATAAATGAATCCAAGGACTTTGTCGTTGGGAATTTGTATCACAAAATAAGAATATTGTTGAAAGGCTATTATGGACAAGTATGTAAGAGAAGAGTAGATTACTGACAATGAATTAAACAGAAGTAAATTACTTATATAACAAGTTATGAACGACTTAGCTTATTAATATCCATAGGAAGGTGGATCTGGCAACGTCTAGCAAGTTAACTAACTATTAATATACACAGCAATTTCGGATCTGGTAACGTCCAGCGAATTTAATATCCACAGCAAAGTCGGATCAGGTAACGTCCAGCAAATGAAGTTATGATACTAAATGTAAGAGCACAAAGTGCAATAAATTATTAACCAAATTTGGGGAAAAAACTTTGCTCATCCGATAATATAAAAGTGGATGTAGATCCGACATTAATAATTAACTTCTACAGAATATTCTTCTTAACTAACTTCACTAATAAACTTAATTTGAAATGTGCGTGTAAAAGAGACTCAGGATTGAGATATTCCAACATAAGCATTCCTACTTTCTATATGGCACGCATTCACTCTAAGGAGCTTCTATTAACATAAAGACCTACGAGCCCTTCGAGTCTCAGGACGACCGAAAAGATAGATGTTTTGCGTGCTTTGGTTGTGTGTACCATGTGGAGCTGTAGCGTTTGCCAGATCAAGTACAAGAACCAAAATGATAAATAAAATACGATAAAGCTCTCAATTCTCGGACCTCTAGAGTGGGTATAATTATCAACCTAGCTTCAAGTCGTGTCGAGCACAAATAATGTCAATGGTGTGCATATAATTCTCCGTCGAGGGAAACTTCCTCACTGACAATCCACACCGAAATTCACCACTTTTACCACCTCTTCTATCAATCAATTGAACAATTGAATCAAACAGAAAATCAGTAGAGTGGACTCCTGATTTTATCATTTAACTCGCGAAACAAAAGATAAAGACTAATAACTCAATAAGAATGGCTCATACAGTTTACAATTTAGGCAATCTTCCAATCAAGGACCATGTATTTTCATCCAATCGTTCCTTATTAGCTATCACCAAGTCCAATGACGTTGAAATCTACAATGTCGCCGGAAGTTCCAAACCCCAATTTATCACCACCTTAAGTGGTCATGATAAGACCGTAACTTCAGTTGACATTTCTCCTGATGGGTCCAAGATTCTTACTTGTTCTCAAGACAGAAATGCGCTTGTATGGGAACAAGATCAATCAGGGGAATATAAACCCACTTTGGTCCTCTTACGTATCAATCGTGCTGCTACTTGTTGTAGATGGTCACCAGATGGGAAGAAATTCGCAGTTGGATCTTCCGATAGAGTTATTGCTGTTTGTTATTATGAAGCTGAGAATGATTGGTGGGTTTCTAAACATTTGAAAAAACCACTTAAATCGACTATTACTAGTTTGGATTGGCATCCTAATTCTGTTTTGTTGGGTTGTGGATCCACTGATGGTCATGTAAGGGTCTTCAGTGCCTATCTTAAAGGCATTGATCAAAGACCCGATCCAACCGTATGGGGTACCAAATTACCTTTCCAAACTCTTTGTGGTGATTTTACTAATGTTACTGGAGCTTGGATTCATGATGTTAGATTCAGTCCAAGTGGGGATGCATTGGGTTATGTTTCTCATGATTCTTCCATTGGTGTTGTATACCCTGCTGGTGAAGGGGTTGAGCCTAGGGCTGTTCTTAATGTAAAGACCAACTACCTTCCGTTTAAGGCACTTGTCTGGATTAACGAGAATAAGATTGTTGTTGGTGGATTTAATTGTAATTTGATTGTATTTGAAGGTGATGAAACTAATTGGAGCGAAAGTTATAAGATTGAGCAAGAAACTGATTTAACTAAAGAAGTAGTTCATTCAAATAAGGATGAGGGTGAGGATGAAGAAATCTCATCTCATCAAGCTTTGAATATGTTTAGACAAATGGATTTGAAAGGTAGAGTTAGTAGACCAAATGCAGCTAATACAAGCAAGGGTTTGGCTACAATTCATCAAAATACTATTAATAGTCTTAAAAATTATTCAGATTCCCAAGTATCTACTTCTGGTATTGATGGAAAAGTTGTTATCTTTAACATTTAGAAATAAGTCTAGCAAATTGTATTTTCTATTTTTGAATTATGTTATTAGAATGTATAAACAATATATATAACTACAATTAAGCTAAAAGTTTTTTGTTAGTTGCTTTATTCCATTAATGGAACACTACTTGTTTCAACTGTTTGTTTTCTTAAAAATTCAGATATTGAGCTTTGGTAAAGGGTTATCTTCAAGTTGTTTTTGGTTCAGAAGCAGAACTGAAAATTAAGATTTTCATCATTTAAAAGAAAACAGCAGCTAGGAAACAACGTGTAGAAATATTCATTTGTAGTTAAAATAGACACATACCATTTTGTTGTATTATAATACAATAAACAATTCAATACTCCAAGAAATTGAGAACACTAAAATATCATACCCCAGTTAGTAATTTATTTTTAAACAAAACTAAAATTTCCTATGAATATTTGACAAAGTAAAAATCAGATGGTGATGCATGTTTTAATCCATTGGCTCAGGGTTCACCGGACAGAATGTTGTGAGAACAATCATCATTTAAAAAGTTGTCAAAAAGGCTTCTTCAAACATGAAATAATAACATACTAAACAGAAGTTGTTAGCAAAAATTACTCTCTTTCTTCTTTCTCACAATAACAAACCCTAACCCTCCCCTGATACAAAGTCAATTCTCAACTCTCAATAGCAAACAAATGCATATAACCAAATTTACCAAATCATAAACGAAGAATTCCTTAATTATTTTTGTCCTGCATATACATCCTCAGTACAAATAGTTATATCAATGTTCTTAATCATGTAAATTGGTTTGATGAAGTATGTTATAAGAATTGTCTTAATCCAGGAAAATTTGTTTTGTATAAAAAAAACATTACGGAAGGGAATGATATATTTAATTATTTCTCTTTTCTCGAACAAACATACCGAATTATCAATCTTATTATAATATAAGCTCTTTATATTGCAATCATTGTTAGTTATAAAGTTGTTTTTGAAAGGAAAGAAGAGAACAGAAAAAGAATTCAGTTGAAAATTGAAATGAAAATTTTTTTCTTTATTCTGTGAGTGAAAATTTGTGAGATTTATTTTACAATGAAAACCCGGGTAACACTTGTGATTTTCACTAAGGTTTAATTGCGAAAAATCGTGTCACGTTAATAATGATACAGCAGCATAATAGAGTTGCAGTGAAGAATATAAATTTTACATGTTGTGGATTCAGTGGCTTCCAATGGTTCACATTTGATGTTATGGATATGTTGTAGTTTAAGGATTCGTTCCCAATTTCAAAATGTACAGAGATTGCAAACGGAGATGATGGTCTTCGTCACTTGCCAATGAAAACCAGGAACAATTTGCATATCCTCATACTCGTTGGACGGAGATCAATGTTTTTCTCTACAGTAAAATGGCTGCTTACAGCAGTATAGTTGCCACTTATTGGGAGTCGAAGATATATTCTATTCAGTTAATGTTGAACTCTGGTAGAGACTTATTACCAGAACAATAGCTAAAGGAAATCTCAAATCTTGCCAAGCGCATTTCAGAAAGGGCCCAAAAAACGGGCTCTCGGATCATCACCTCGCCCTGCAAGCTCCATTTGTATGAGCGGGGAAGAAACGATAGTATTAAGATGTCCATTCTGTCATTAGGTCATAAGACTTGCTGTGGTCAACCGATCCGACAATGAAAAAGCGGTTGCATTTACCACAAAGTGATAGCGATAATACCCGCGATATTCATATCTTAGCTAGAGCCATTAAGTATTACAAGACAGCTTCTTGTTTAAAGATATAAAATTTATTACAAAATAAATTAAGCACATAAATATAAGTCCTTGTACAGCCTCCCTTTTAAGTCGCAAACCATTATAGCCATCCCGACCACCAACCAATAAGTTACCCGATATATCAACATAGTCTTTATTGGGATTCCAAATTCTATGATGAATTTAAGGAATCAATGCTATGATATACCTATGATGAACTTCGGATACTTGGAAAGCAAGATGATGAACTTGGGAGACATTCAATGCTTGGATAGCAAGACGATGAACTTCGGATAGATTCACTGTTTGGATAGCAAGAAGATGAAGTTCGATAACCAACTTCTATACCCTCTAAATCAGTATGATGCAAACCCCCGGCTCCTCCGAGGTTTTCCGAATTTTTCTCTTTGTGGGATTCTATGTCTTCGCATTCTTCATCTTGTATGAAAGTATTGGCAGTTTTGGAGTGATGGGATAAATGGAAATGGACTCGTGGTATGTTTGGGTGAATCTAGGAAATAATTCGACGATAAACTAGGGTGGTTAGCAATTAAATAATAGGTGTATGAATCAACAGGATACACCCAACCATAGCTTTTTTGTTCCATTTTGATAGTTCTTGATACCGCAATTGATAAAAAAACTGTAGGGAGTTCCAATTTACTAAACTTCGTGTTTGAAATCTGTGTAATAGCATTTCCATCAACCCCCAATGAGTCAAAATGTTCTTTATCTAGCACATTCTTGCTTAAAATGGATCGCCATATTGCCTTGATTTTTTTGGAACTATTAATTGTTAATCTTTGGCAATTTGTCTTGGTCTTGTGCCAGCTAATAAGATTTTTAGATCCAAAGGATTTTGGGATACTTTGTGTAGCATTAATTTCATTTTTCTCTTCTTCTTCTTCATGTTCCTCATTAATGGTAAACAAGATTGAATGGTTATTTGTTGTAACAGCAGTAGAATATTAGTAAATGTAATAGTTGTAGCAGAAGCAGCAGTAGAAGCAGCAGCAGCAGAGGTAGCAGCAGAAGCAGCACCGGTAGTTATAGTATCAGCAGTAGGAGTTGTAGTAACATCAGTAACAGCAGTGGAAACAGGTTCTTGTACTTCAATTGATGATTGAGGGGTGTTTGTGTCGGCGGGATCTGAATAACCATTTTCTAAATCTTCACTCATTGGCATATCAACAAACAAGTCGTGAACCTTCTTTGGAATCTCTTCTTGCATTGATTCATTATAACTGGATTTTAAAAACTCGATCATTGTTGTTGGATTAGTTGAGTTGGATTTTGCTCAGTGATATTTGGCGATATATCTGGCGCCAACTTTATTTTCTGGAATAATCCAGCGATGTAATGTCCCTGCATCTTCTTGTCGAGCTCGGAGATTTCTCTTATGGATAATAAGGAATCAGATGATTCTTGGGGATTGTTTGAAGTAATTGGGGTAACCTTTTTCTTGTATTTATTGTATTTGTTGTAAAGTGAAGAAAGGAAGGAGTACAAACAAATTGAAGTTCTGTGGTTTTTTCGCAATTGAGAATTTATACTCCCAAAAGTTGCATCCATTTTTTCCTAAGAATAGTTTAAATCACTTGCATGAAGCGTTCATAAAAAATGGAATACAAACCGTAGCTTGTTTCTTCTACCGTCCAACTATAGTCCAATAAGCAAGATATCTTACTTGAATAGATGCCAATAGAACTGGTCTCTAATAAAAAGCAAACCAATCAAATAAACCATATAAAGCTACATCAGGAAACTATAAATGTCCATAGAATTGCATTTTTATGAAAGTTGCCTTGCAACTTTCTCAAAGATGCAAGACCAAGAGTCAATTTATGATTCTATGATCAACTTTTTATCACTATCTATCTCCTTGCAACTTTCTCAAAGATGCAAGACCAAGAGTCAATTTATGATTCTATGATCAACTTTTTATCACTATCTATCTCCTTGCAACTTTCTCAAAGATGCAAGACCAAGAGTCAATTTATGATTCTATGATCAACTTTTTATCACTATCTATCTCCTCGTGTGGGCAAGCCTACCGTTTAAAAATCATATAATACACTATTACAACTCAAAGAAAATTGCAAGTTTCTATGATCAGCTTCCAAACCAATTGGAATCCCAGCGAATCCAAGTGGACCCTTTTCACATTCACTACAAATCAACAACCTCTCTAATTTGACATGAACTTCATCATGACCCACCACTGGTTCATCCAAAACATCAGTGGATCTAGTTACTCCAATATTTATCAAAACCCCATACATCTTTTATTTGATAGAGTTCAGTGGGTTAGTCAATTGTAGGTAATGATTCCAGAGAGGTTGTTTTGATTGTTTGTGGGGCATGTGATGCTATAATGGCAATTAGTTTGGATGAATATGCGATGATTCTAGTGTTGAATTCCTGGAATGGACGTTTTAGAATTTTCTTTTTATTCTCAGCAATTAGATCTTGGATATTGGTTTCTGATAAAGTATGATTGGGCATTTTAGAAGAGTTGTATTGGTTCTACTAAAGAACTAAGAAAGGAAAAGGGAGAGAAATTTTTTTGGCAACATCTTTTTGGCAGCATTTTTTGGCAGTATTTTTTTTGGCCTTCACCCAGACGTCTCCTTGACAAGCATTTTGAAGGATCCTATAAGAGCTCAATTTATGAGACGCGTTCCAGTGACAAGTAGGTCTTGTTTACGAACTGCAGTATATGTCATAAATTGATGTTTCCTAGGATTTAGGGATTTAGTGATTTTGTTTACTATTTGCTTTTCCAATACTGAATTTTGGTAGCACAGGGGCGGGGAGACGATTCTAAAATGAAATTATCAAAATTGAAAGCAAGAAGATATCTAGACCAGATTCATCAATCTCAATCTCCGACGAAGCCTGCTAATTATTTCGCCCGGTAGCTACATATTCATATTCTTAATTATACCTCCCTTCTCCTATCAACTCGTAATAGCTTCTTCCTTCGTCCTCACCCGTTCCTCTTTTGGCAAAATCTCCTTCTTCTTCTTTCATTTCTTCAATTTCAATTTCAGACATGGCATTACTCCCATTTTCAGTCCTTATTGGAGACAAATGACCCTATTTAAGATGCGAAATTTGAATCTGAATTAAAGAAGAAATTAATCAACATGGAAATTATCAGACCGAATGGGTTTCTAAATCAGATATGTTGATTTCTTGATAATTTCGAGACCAGTATCATTTTCTCTTGTTCTTCTTCTTGATGGGAACCCACTCCCGATAGTAGTATAAAAGCAACAAATCTATAAAGCAATAGGTATAATAGAATGTTATCAAAATAACTCTTAATTCGCATTGGCAAACGAGTGTCATATTAGACATTGGGCACACATACTTACTTATCCATATATATGCACCTAATACAGTACATCCTGGAAGAGAGAAACAAGAATTTTCGCAATCTAACAATAAACAGTCGCAACCATTTTAGGGATATAAAGATGTATAATTCCTTAAACGAATTTCAGAAGGGAGAAGAACAAAGGGGGAGAGTGTACAGAAATAGGGAGGGCTGCCACCCGACTTAACCCCGCCATAAATTTCGGACATTATGTTCCGTCCCTGGGCCTTTTAAAACAATCGCATTATAATTAATTATATTTTATTTATTGATCTGGACATGAAAGGCGGGCTATGTAGTGTGACAGGGATGATTGGTTTAATTAATTTGATTATTGAGTCATGTCTCATCTCATCTCACACTCCGAACCCGTGCCAAAAAAATAAAGTACTTCCCTCGTGTTTAATTTATTTAGCGATAGCGCATCTGATATTATAGAACTTTAAACTAAGATCCAAACAAGCAAAGGACCAATAGTATATCACCAGTCCTACTAATTTATACTCGTGTGAAGTAACTAAGTGTTTTAAGAAAGCAATGATAGATTGGTAACATTTATGAATCTACTGTGTAATATAACGAGAAATTTAAAAATTTAATTTATCCGAAACCGAAAACGGGTATAAGAAAATATTTTTTTATGTGCATCATTTAAAATAATATAAAATAAAATTTGATTCCTTTACAATTTAAAATTATTTTCTACAATAACTTGGCATTTGTGGAATATAAAAATTATTTAAATATATTAACACTTTCATCTCATCATTCATTCATCTTTCCATACAATAATCATTGAATATTTATAATCATAACTTACTTTCTCATTAATTTCAAACTTATAAATCCACCACATACAATCGTTATTTCCTAGCGACATTCCCTATTTAATCAATTACACAAATATCACAATAGTATTTAAAACCAATTGATAAAGTCCACAATGGATTCAGACGAAAATGAAACTCAGCCTTTATTAGGTCCAATTAATGGAAGAACAGTAACTGATTATGGAGAAAGAAATAAACGATTTGCTAGATCAACATCTCCACACCCAAGATCCTCATCTCAAACTCCAAATCCACAAAAAAAGAGAGCAAGTACAGGTAGATCTAATGATTTGGCTCCAAATGATGATTCTTCTTGTTCACAGCGCCGTCGATATTCATTCTCCGGTCATGATCACATAAAACGTCCAAGCTCAGTAGCTGGAGGTAATGCCCCAGAAAGACCGCTTTATCAACGTTTATTATCCAATTATCATTCTGTTAGTAATCCAAATTCTCCATTTGATGCGCATTTGAGTCTGGTTTCATTAATTGGTGGTGGTGGTGCAGGAGGATTTTTACAAGATAATGCAAGCATTGCATCCCTGATGGGTGGAGATGCTAGAAGAATGAGTATTGCAGATATCGTTAATTCACTTAGACCTCAAAGATTAATTGGTACTTTTATACCAATTTGTAATTGGTATGATGCATATATCCTGGATCTTCATACTATCAAAAATAAGAAAATAAGAAACTATTATGAAGAACAAAATGAATTGATTGAGAAATTCCAAGAAATTGATAATTTCTTAGATGCTGGAAAGATTCATTATAATATGTTAAGTAATTATACTGATTCACATAATGGGAAAGTTGCCCTTGATAATATTGTTGAAATCGATGAACCACTTTCTAGAAAAGCCAGTAGTGAATTTCAAAATAATAGTGATTTAGAACAATGTATGCAAGCTAATGAAACAATTGCAACAAGATATTCAAGATTTTATGACGTTCCTGGTAATATCGATAATGATGGTTCCAAATTCTTAGGTTTTGATGAAGAAGATCACAACAGTCAAGTCTTAACAGCTATCTTAGTCAATTTCTTAATCAATTTCTTATTATTAATTGGAAAATTGGTTGTTGCTGTATTAACCAATTCTATATCGGTAGTTGCATCTTTAGTTGATTCCATTTTGGATTTCTTATCCACATTCATCATCTACGTCGTCAACAGATTAGCCACCACCAAAGATTGGAAAGTCCAACATACGTATCCAGTTGGTCGGTCTCGTTTAGAACCACTCGGAATCCTTATTTTTTCAATCATTATCATTATTTCCTTTTTCCAAGTTGGTCAAGAATCATTCAAACGTCTCTTTTTCCCCAGTCCAGAACAGAAGATTCCAGCAATTATTGGAATCGACGCTATTGCAATCATGACTACCACAATTATCGCCAAAGTCGGATGTTGGCTCTGGTGTTCCAAGAGCCCTTCATCCTCAGTTCAAGCACTTGCTCAGGACGCTATGACTGATATTGTTTTCAATACAGTTTCATTACTCATGCCTGCAATTGGTCATTATTTCGATATCTGGTGGTTTGATCCTCTTGGTGCTCTCTTGTTGTCAGTATACATTGTCGTGAATTGGTCGGCTACGGCATTTGAACATATTAATAATTTGACAGGGGCAATTGCTGATCCACGTGATTTTAAGGTGATTTTATATTTGGCTTATAGGTTTGCAGAACCTATTAGTCGTATTACTGCATTGAAAATTTATCATGTGGGTGATAATTTGAATGTAGAAATTGATTTGGTATTTGCTGAAGAACACAAATTTGAGTTATCATTTAAAGATTGTCACGATATTGCTGAAGCATTACAATATTCAATTGAAAGTTTACCGATGGTGGAAAGAGCGTTTGTCCACATTGATTATATGGAAGGGAATTATAAAGGACATTTGAAGTAGAGTAGTAATTAGTTTTTTAGCACACACAATTATATAGAGGTTATTATTTAATGTTTTTGCATGTCACTCTCAAGTTATATATACACTATATGCATGGTGTTTATAAGATTCGATAAGTTATCTTTTCTTTGGGATTATCTTCCTTATCAGTTATCAAATCCATACAACATATCTTTACTCCTCTATTTATCATCAAATGATCAAAATCAATCACCCCTTTATACTGCAATATCCCAGACTTCAAATGATGCTTATCCTTAATCATCAACTTCCCCGAAAAATGAATCATATAATCTCTAGTTTTATTTAAAGTCAAGTTTTCATTCTCCAATTTCATCTCATGGACTTTCCCACTCGATTTCTCATGAGTTTTAATCTGAGCATTTGATGATTCGAGTCGATCTAGCTTCAATCCCAATTGTATCAATGCATTATTGGCTATCGATCGTGTATTTATTGGCTTGATCTTCCAGGATACATCTATGTCCGTATTACGTGAATTCGTACCATCATTGCGAGCACTGGTTATATCTATTTGAATCCCTGATATACTAGGGAATTCAGTCTCAATCCAGATCTTAAAATCAGGACTTTCAGGGATAGTATCAACACTTAATGGAAGTCCAAAGATTTGTTTTACTTTACTATTGGATGATAATTTTTGAAGAACAGTATATTTAACATTATCTTCTTCTAAAATTCGAAAATAATTCTTAACCTCATCTTCATTTCCAGTTTTATTTTTCAATTGATCCATTTCTACCAAAATATAATTATAATAATCTTGATCAAAATAACTTAATCCTTTAGGATATCCATATTTTTTAGTATAAAAGAATTGAGTATTAATCCACAATGGTAAAAAAATCCTTCGACTTCTTTTAATCTTATGTATTTGGCCATTTCCATGCACACCTATCTCTTCTTCCTCATCCTGGAACTTAATATATTGAATTACAACATATGCCACCATAGATAAGGAACTAGATACCAAGAATAACATTGCCATTGTCCTGAATGGCATTCGATTACGTTCCATAGATTCAGCTGTCGTTGTGGGTATTCCATTCTGGAAAGTCGATCTGATGAATTGTTCTTTCATTAATTGATCATATTGCTGTTTCTCGAATTCCTGTTGTTGTTGTTGTGGAGTTTGTGGAGGCTGATTATATGCTGATCGTCTTTGGGTTGCTATGTATGGGGTAAGCAATCTAGTCTGTTGTTCTAACCGAGATCCAATAATGGACAATCGTCTAGTTGAGATAGATGACATCTGTGGAATTGACCTTTTAGGGAACATCATTACTTCTTGTATGTAAATTAACTCGGTGATTGACAATTCGGAGAAAAGCAGCGTTGGATTTTAATTAAGAAGCTTATTATTAGTTGGAAGGGGGGACGCATAGAGGATTCACGACATCGTTCGGTTTGAAGAAAAACGACATTTTATCTCGGAAAATGTCGCACCAGATTTTTTAGGCTTTTTCTTGGGCTTCTAGAAGCTCTAAACTTGGTTGCCACTAGAAGATTTCAGTTTACTATATGATTGTGTCAATATTTCTATAACTATTAAAAATTATGCTTTATATATCTAGGTCTGTTGAGCAAAATGATTTGGTATAGCGAGCAAGACTTACTTCAGAATTATTGTAAATTCTCGTGATGGGGTATAATTCGGGCTGACTGTAGTTGGGATGAGTTCTGTATTTCATGCTTTTTTTGCCTCTTGCTTTGCTTCTTCTCAATTCTTCCATCAAAGACCTTTCTCCCCAGAGGTCCCTTTGGATATTTCATTGGCCCAACCTTGTCAGAAAGGGTACTTAATTCCGAGAAATCTCCTTTCACACCCGTAACGAAATCCCCATTGGGTGCTTTCCCGACGCTAGAATCAGCCTCCAAAGCACGAGCAACTTCATCAGGTTCTATAATCATGTGCTCGTCAGGGTCATTGCTCCATTGAATAAAATCACCAACTAGGATTTTACAAAGTCTCATTTTCGAATGCTTATCATCCAAGAAAGGAAACGTCAAAACTATGCTTATGTCCAACGAAGAAACATACTGATCAACAACCCCATGAATTGGCCATGGTTCAGCCTTGAGTTTGAGAAGACCCAATGAGCTGTTGCTCATAAGCCCACGTATATGAACGGCATAACTCCTTAATCGACGGTAGAACATATCCTCATAAAACTGTACATTCGTTTCACCTGTAGCATCCACACGATCTTTTCCCAATATATCCTTACAAGAACGCGAGCTCACCTTTTCCACGTATTTAATAATCTGTTTCATCCTCCAATTGCTGTTATCACCGGGATAGTTTAAACAACTAAATGTTAGCATTTTAAACGACAAACATTCGTCGATGATTTTGAATACCTCTTTGTTCTCTTGAAGTTCCTCTTGATTCTTACCATAAAGTTCGAAACTTCTTACAAAAGTTTCAGGGGTCACAACAAAACCTTCTGGGTCCATGAAATAGTCTATAAGACCTCTGAACAACCTTATGCCTATTGAAAAGACTTTGATTAGGGAAAGGTTCTCATCCATTTGTGCAGCATAAGCTATTTCAATTCGATCCGAGAACTTGTTGTCCCACATTTTTTTCATTTTTTGACGTCGCCTTTCTTCATTGGAGGGATTTAAGATGCTAGATTTGGTGTTTCCGTCAGTGGAATGATCCTGCTTAGGAACTAGTTCAAATACGCTTCTGGTTATAGCATTAGGATCCGGGTCGGTAGGATCGTTATTAGCTTCGCCATTGCTTTCAACGTCCGGCAATTGAAAATGTGATAACAAGAAGTTCAAGTCTGCACCAGAAACGCCCTGTTCAGGGGTTTCATCTGGATTAATTGATGAAGATGGAGCTTCGCCATTTGAAGAGTTTTGAAAATTCATTTTGGTTTCTAGTCTAGGAGTAGCTAAAAAACAAACGATTTATGAGATTTGATTAGTATACTATTAAAATTAGAAATTTATAGAAGAACCATTTCTCTGAGTTGTTTCATTCAAATATGAAACTTAAAAAATCTTTTTCAGTTCAGAAGGTGTGCTACCAATTGCCGATTTTGGGACCCTGCATAACACTGCACGCACAGAATTAAATCTGGGGAACAGCAGCCCCATCTCCACGAGGATCAGATCCACCAGCCCAAATCACTCTTCCATTTTTAGACAAATTTCTAATACATTGTGCTCTCCCAAAAATATCCCTATGGTAACCCTTGGCCACACTTACATTATGACCCATTTTCCGCAACCCATCAATCACATCATCAGGCATAGTTTCTTCAATTACCAACTTCGGTTCAGGAGTAGCATTGGGTCCATCACTTCCTAACCCAATATCTAAATGTCTTAACTTATTGTTCGAATTTAAAGATATTCTGGGACAGTCAATTGCTTCTTGAGGATCCATTCCAAATAATACCATATTCAAAAAGATCTGAACATGTCCTTGTGGTTGCATTGCTGCTCCCATACACCCCATCGAAGCCCATAATCTATGCTTTCCCTCTGAATCGAACTCAGTAATCATAGAAGGGATGATAGTATGGAATGGTCTCTTGTTTGGAGCAAGGCAATTAGGAGCACCAGGTGTTAAGTTGAAAGCTGCACCACGGTTTTGTAATGAGAACCCATATTTGTTGGGAATGATGCCAGATCCAAATTCGATATAGACCGAGTTGATGAATGAACAAGCATTGCCATCTTTATCAACTGCGGTGAGGTAGACCGTGTCACTGTCATATATCGGATTAGGCACTGTTACATTTCCGAAATCCTCCCGGGTTAGAAGGGAGTCTAATTTGATAAACTGAGAAACATGCTCAAGCCTTTCTTCGGATAGGGCTTCCGATAATTGGATTTCCGGGTGATGATTGAGGTCGGTAATATATTTTTCCGATTCGAAAAAGGCGAGCTTTAAACATTCAGTAACTAAGTGAAGATATTCAACAGAATTGTGTTGAAGCTTACCTAGTTGTATTACACCTCTTTTGGCTAATGATTTTATGTATCCTAATGTTAATAACACAACTAATCCTTGTCCATTGGGAGGAATTTCCCAGATATATTTCCCACAAAATTCAATACAAATAGGTTTTACAACTTCAGAATGATGACTCGACAAATCTTCCAAATTCAACAATCCGCCTCTTGATTGAACAGCATTCACTATCTCTTGTGCAATATCACCACTGTAAAACCCTTGCTTTCCTTCTGTTGCCACCTTTCGAAATACTTTTGCCACCAATTCATTAATGAAAACTTGACCTGGCTCAGGAAAACTTCCATCTTCGTTCAAGAACACATTAGCATTTTCTCCACTTTTGGAAATTAACTTCTCACAACATCGATTCCACAATTGTGCAGCAATACTACTCACGACAAATCCATTTTCCGCCAAACTGATTGCTGGCTCTAGTATCTGTGCCATTGTTACCTTTCCCGACCCCCATTTATCTACAGCATCACACCACCCAGCAATTGCCCCGGGAACAGTAAGAGCATGAATAGAATCAAATGGCATTCTCTTGCTTGAAATATCAGTGTTCTTACGAATCCATTCCCAAGATAATTTTGATGGAGATCTACCGCATGCATTCAACCCATATATTTCTTGAGATTTATTATCATAATACAACAAAAATGCATCACCTCCTACGCCTGTCGAAGGGGGTTCAGTAACACAAAGAGCTGCTGACATGGCAATACATGCGTCAATTGCGTTTCCGCCTTGATTGAGAATGGATATACCTGCTGCGTTTGCTAATGGTTGGCTGGAGGCAACCATGCCATTGAGGGAGTAGACTACTGATCTTCTAGATGGAAATTTACTAAATTCGGGAAACTTCATAATTGTCGACTGAAGGATAAAGATGGGTGATTCGATATTTCATTTTTTTTTTGAACTGCGGAGAGAAAAGTAAACAATGGGGGAATGGTACTGGTCTAAACATATATGCTATTTTTTATTAGTACAATCGCTAGTTACATAAATATACAATTAAATCGCTCTTAATAATGCTGAAAATGCCCACAAACCAAATTGACTAATCATCATAACTAGCCCAATCTATTTCATTAGTATCAATTTTATCAAGCATTGCAAGCATATCCTGCTTTGCTTTTTCTTCAGCTAATTCTCTTGCCTCTCTTTCCTCTTTAGATTCTACTGGTGCAGACTTCTCTTTTGCTGCCAATTCTTGATATCGATCCTTCTTGTTTCGGGGTTGGTTCTTTCTCCCCAAGTCTCGTGACAGAATCTTTTTGGCATGAGTCGTGGATTTTCTTGTATCCCGAAGATCCAATTTCCCTAATCTGGATGCCAATGAATTTCCCTTAGCAAATGAAACATGTTTTACATCTTCTTCACTATCATCATCAACATCTTCCCAATCAGCCAGACCTTCTTTATTAAACGTTTGACGACCAGTACTTCGATCTGGGATGCCCAATCTTGCTGCAAATGCCTTGGCGGCGTCAGTCATAGGTCCTCTATCATTATCTTCATCCTCATCATGTACATCAACATTTTCATTAGTAAATCGTCTCTTTTCAAAATGTCCCCTGTGATCCTCTCTGTCCGGAGTTTGGTTATATTTTTGTATGTTTGGATTTCTATTATCGATGGGGTCTCTAGATCGGCTAGTTTGTTGAAATTTCTTAGGTGGAGAGCGTCTAGATCTGTCCTCATGAGGTGATGGTGGAGTCAAATACAGTTGTTTTATTCTATCATGATCTTTCCTATGAGAATGCCTAACTGGGGATAATACTGGACTTATAGGTTCTGGCAGTGGTTCTGAAGCCCATTTACTTTGTAATTGTTCTGATTTTTTCAGGGTGATTGGTTTGTGCCATTTATCAGATTCCGATGGGGATGATGAAAGAATATGCGTTGATGACTTGTGATGTGATACTTTTGAATCTTGTTCTAAAGCTTTTTCTACTAAAGATTCATCAGTCGCCCATTTGGATGCTAGCCCTGACATTTTGTTTCAAAGTAAGCTATGCTGATGTTATTCGGATTGTTTGTAATTATGACATTCTAAATCTGGTGATCAATAATTTGCATAATATTTTTTCCCCCAGATCCAACAACCAGCCACTTGGGATCGCTCCCCTCCATTGAACTACTACTAAATAGAATTGATTCTATGACTTTGAAAAGTTGAAGATAAAAGAGGAAATGGGCTTTACCAAAAATGAATCAATTTAGGTTATATATTTGATTGATTTGATCTACAAGAAAAAAGTGGTTCCAGGCAATATTTATCGTATAAGCTTACAAAGCAAATTCCCGAGCTTATTAATTCTCGAACTAAATAATTATAGAGTCTCTGCAGTAGAAAGATTCTCCGATGTCTCAGCGCAAGGGTTTCATGTATTTCCGGTATTTACATTAGACATCGGAAATATTGAATTGAATCGGAAATTTGATATCTATGTCCGTGCTCCATATCAGCAGCAAAGAAGGGAGACCCTCGTTCGCATAATGATCCATATAAAAATAATTAAATTGAATTTAAATTAAACGTAACGACCGGTAAAGTCCCAAAAAATAGAATCAGTTTCAGCCACCTCTATACTCTAAAGTACCTTAAAAGGTGATGTTGCAATGTTTTTTGTTTGAGGAAATGGTTGGACCTGCCTACTCCGGGAGGCGTGGAGAGAGAGAGAGAAGAAAATTTGAATTTTTCAAATTTATTAATGAAGTTAGTTAGATCCATTGAAGTTAGATTACACAAATTACAATCTGATTACTCATCTCTCTTACTGCATCTTTCAGGCTGATAATTGTAATGTAATTGGCGAATAAATTGTCTATTAGCCAAGTTTACTGGTCGTCCTAAGAAAATTTACTTTTGACCGCTATTCGTTTTATCCAACTCTATTTATACAGAATCTAGTAAACTGGGAAGGAATTCCTTTTCAAAAACAATAAGAAAAATAAAACGGGTGTGGTTGGGACGGTAGTAGCAATAAATATTTTTAAACATTTTTAACACATTTTTATTTTTTTTCGGTTCTCAATTTTCCATCTACGCAATCTTACCACTACCACTTCACTTCACTCACCCTGTTAATAAAGGATTTTGAAAAATTATTTATTTATAAAAAACCCAATTCCGCTCCCCCCTTTTTTCTTCTCTCCTGTTTTTCAATCTCTATTTATCATAAACCTCACTTCCCAATTGAAAACAACAATGTCCTCCTTCAAATTAGCTTCAGAATTACCAGCTTGGAAACAATTACAAGAAACTTACAATTCCATTGGTAAGGATTTCAGTGTTAAAGATGCTTTTGCTAAAGATTCTTCTAGATTTTCCGAATTTTCTAGAACTTTTGAAAACTTTGATGGTTCCAAAATCTTATTCGATTTCTCCAAGAATCTTGTTAACAAGGAAATTCTCAATCAATTAGTTCAATTGGCTAAGGAAGCAAATGTTGAACAATTGAGAGATGAAATGTTTGCTGGTAAACATATCAACACTACTGAAGACAGAGCTGTCTACCACGTTGCCTTAAGAAACCGTGCCTTGAGAAAAATGGCTGTTGATGGAAAAGATACTGCTAAGGAAGTTGATGATGTCTTACAACACATGAAGGAATTCTCCAACGAAGTTAGAGATGGTAAATGGACTGGTTACACTGGTAAAGCCATTACTGATGTTGTTAATATTGGTATTGGTGGTTCCGATTTAGGTCCAGTTATGGTCACTGAAGCCTTAAAAGCTTATTCTAAACCAAACTTAGATGTTCATTTCGTGTCTAATATTGATGGTACCCATTTAGCTGAAACCCTCAAGAACTTGAATGCTGAAACCACCTTATTCTTGATTGCTTCAAAGACCTTCACCACTGCTGAAACCATCACTAACGCTAACTCCGCCAAGAAATGGTTCTTGGAACAAGCCAAGGATGCATCTCATATTGCCAAGCATTTCGCCGCTTTATCCACCAACGAAGAAGAAGTTGCTAAATTCGGTATTGACACCAAAAATATGTTTGGTTTCGAAAACTGGGTTGGTGGTCGTTATTCCGTTTGGTCTGCTATTGGTTTATCCGTTGCCATCTACATTGGTTTCGATAACTTTGAACAATTCTTAAAGGGTGCTGAAGCTGTTGACCAACATTTCTTAACCACCCCATTAGAAAACAACATTCCAGCTTTAGGTGGTTTATTATCTGTCTGGTACAATAACTTCTACAATGCTCAAACTCATTTGGTTGTTCCATTTGATCAATACTTACACAGATTCCCAGCTTACTTGCAACAATTATCTATGGAATCAAATGGTAAATCCGTCACCAGAGCTAATGTCCATGCTAACTACGAAACCGGTACTATTCTCTTTGGTGAACCAGCCACTAACGCTCAACATTCCTTCTTCCAACTTGTTCATCAAGGTACCAAATTGATTCCATCTGATTTCATCTTGGCTGCTCAATCTCACAACCCAATTGAAAACAACCTCCACCAAAAGATGCTTGCATCCAACTTCTTTGCCCAAGCTGAAGCTTTAATGGTTGGTAAGACCACTGAAGAAGTCAAGGCTGAAGGTGCTACTGGTGGATTGGTTCCACACAAGGAATTCTCCGGTAACCGTCCAACCACCTCCATCTTAGCTCAAAAGATTACTCCATCTACTCTTGGTGCTTTAATTGCCTACTATGAACACGTTACATTTGTTGAAGGTGCCGTCTGGAACATTAACTCTTTCGATCAATGGGGTGTTGAATTAGGTAAGGTCTTAGCTAAGGTTATTGGTAAGGAATTAGACAGTGAAAAGAAGGTTGAATCTCATGATGCATCAACTAGAGGTTTGATTAACCAATTCAAGGACTGGTCTATCTAAAAAAGATAATTCATTCCATATATATATGGTTTTATAATCCCTTCACCTTTGATGAGACTTATGTAATTTTTTCTTAATAGTAATATACAAGTAGATAACAATATCTGTACATGTAATTATTCCTTAGAGAGGGTAGTTGACTCGTAGCTACCATGTGCTTGCCTCTTTTTAGTTCTATAGTTGTATACAGGATCATCGAATCTAGATTTTTTTTTTATTCAGGCCATCAACCATCTTACACTGTCTGTCTTTATTGCAACAGAGCTGAGATATAAAGGAAGAAGACAGGTTGAGTCTAGTCTCTATCATATCTATAGATCGCCATAAGAACTCGACATCAAAGAATAAAAATGTCAGACATAGAAGAATTTGTACACGAACAAGACGAATTAGACTACCCTCTTCGAGTCATAATAGTCATCAACTCACCCAGCCACCCGGATGGAGAAATGGAAGAACGTAATATGGACTCTATCCAAAGTTTTACAGCCATGAACGACTTCTTTGACAACTTTGATGAACAGATAGCTATCCCTAATGAAGGACATATTAAATATGAAGTTGGAAGTGATGGATTAGTTGTTATTATTGTTGATAGTTTGAAATTACGGGATAGTGCATTAACATTTATTGATGGATATGAACCACAACTACCACAGGAACAACAACAACAACAACAGTTGCTGCAAGAGAAAGATGAGGATGAGGTAGATGAACCAAAGAGACTGAAGAAAGTGAAAGTTTGAAAAAAATACACTTACTAGTTAGATATATATATGTACATTAGGATAACTCATGGATAGAGAGAAGAGCAATAGCACGAATCAATCAGTTTGAAATACTGTGCTTGTCATGTAGTTTCTTTGTAGATTATCCTCTTGTGTTGTTTCGTAAGGTCCCACCCATACACATACTTTATGGTGGTGTGCATATAACACCAACTCTCACTCACTCAGGAGGAACAAAGCTAAACAAAAACCAACAATCAATTCTCTCTCCCACAACTGTCATACTCAATTCCCCTATAACCCATTTAAACAAAAACCAGAACATGTCGTTTCAAGAAGACTGGAGGAAAATTGACATTGACGCCTTCGAAACCGAGAATCATCTCTCACCAGAAGATCTCATTCCTGATTCAATTCCAGCCACTCCTCAATCCACCATTGAATCTGTCTCCCAACAAATCCGTAATCAATTATCAACGGGACAATTCCAGGACGCACTTGCCCTTGCACTTGATTCAGCACCATATGTCTCCACACCAGAAACCAAATCCCTCCATGCCCGTACTGTTTTTGAAACTTTGTGTTCGATCAGAAATAACAATTCTCTTAATGATTTGGACCAATTTATTCATGGTTTGAATAGTGAACAACAAGAAACTTTGATAAAATATTTATATAAATCGATGAGTGAGGAATATGGTCAAAAACAAGGAGGTTTATTATTGAGTTGGTTCGAAAAAGCAGTCGAGATTGGGGGATTGGGACCAATTGCTCGATATTTGACTGATAGAAGAACTGTATAGAGATTTTACTGTATACTTTACATAGGCAATAATACGTTTATACAAAACAAATACAAAACTAAAAAAAGCATATTAATTAAACAATATAGATTAGGTTCTTTTGTTGATTAGGAATGGGTATAAAAATTTCAAATGTTAATTTTACGTTGGTGGTGTAGATCTTTTCTTGAGCTTGGGGCTATTCATCATTGAGGACTTTCTTTTTAAAATCTTTAATGGGGAGGAATCATGTTTACCTGAACCCTTTATAGGAGAACTATTTAACTTCGAGCTAGGCTTTAATACTTTCTTTTCTTTCTCTTTAGGAGACCCATTTAATTTTTCTGTACTTGGCTTTGACAAAACGACCTTGTCTTGATAGATTTGATGTGGGCTAAACAGAGTAGTTCTGCTTGGGGAAAGTTCTGGCATATTGGTCAGGATAGAACTGGATTTTGATTGATTTTTTAATTGCTCAGTCAATTTCGTAATCTCATCATCTCTCCTTTGAACCTTTGCTTTGAATTTCTCAACAACTTCATGTGATTTCCTACGAAGTTCAGCAATTTGCTCAGCAGAATCATTATTCTTCAACTTTTGTATTGTCTCTTGGGCTTCTTGTAATTGCTGGGTTAATTGACTGACTTTCTCGGCTGATTTGTCAAGATCGGCAGTAATCTTAGTTTTCATTTCTTGTTGGTCCTTCATCAAGGTCTCTAACGATTTAGATTTCTCTTCTAGACGAGCGTTAAGATATTTGAATTTCTCAATTGATTTCTCTTTGAATTCTCTTGCTTCTTGAAGTGCAGCTTTAGAATTGGCGTTTTCTTTTCTAATACGATCAAGTTCTTCTTCTAACTCTGAAGCGGTTCTGTTTGCGTCCCTTGATGACTGCAACAGATTTTCCAAAGCTTTGATAGTTGTTGCATTTTCATTTAATGCTTCTTCCAATTTAGTTGACTTTTGTTGTTCATCACTCAATCGGCCCTTTAAGTGAGAAATTTCCGTTTCTTTACTACTTACAACCTCTTGATGAAGATCGTATTGATCTTTAAGCTGTCCTTTTAATAGAACCAATTCAGCCATATTATTGATTAATTCATTGCTAATGTTTTCCGATTTCTTGGTTTCAGATTGATAATCATTCTCGAGACCCTCAATTTCAGTTTTGTGAGAGTTGCTTAAGTTTTCAATCTCTCTCTTGTGAGATTCTTCCACTTGTTTAATTGCAGCTCGGTGATTATCCTTGATATCAATAATCTCATACGTCAAGGAAGAAATTTCTAATTGTTGAGCATGGATCTTTTCTTCTAATTTCAGAACTTTGTCGGTAGCTTCTTTGAGTAATTTTGAGGTATTATCAATCTCTTTATCTTTTGAATCGACCAATTCATTGAGTTTGGATTGTTCTTCTTCCTTGGATACCCTAAGTTGTTCATATTTTGTTTTGGTTTCTTGTAATTCTAACTCATAGCCACCAGCTTGCTGTTTAAGATTTTGAATATCAGATGTAAGAGATTCGATGTCTTTGGATTTATCTTCCAACTGTCCTTTTAATTGCTTTTCCTTGTATGAGAATTCATTTTGTAATTGATCAGCTTGGACAATTAATTCTTTATTAGAGGTTTCCAAAGTTTGAATATTGTTTATAGTAAGATCATAATCAGTTTTAAGTTGAGCAAAATCTATTTTGATTTGTTCTAATTCAACAACAAGATTCTCTTGTTGTGTTTTATTCTTTTCTGATAATTCCAAATTAACTTCTTCTTTAACCTTAACAAGATTTTTCAAATTTTCCAACTCTAGATTCAATTTAATATTTTCTGCTTCTAATTTTTCCGATCTGAAAAAAGTGGATCCAATAGATGGCTTAATCTCTCTTCTTATTTGTTTAATTGGCGATGAGGGTAACATATGAACAGTCCTTGAAACTGCCATTTTAGACCCTTTCACTGGGGAAGTTCTAACGATCTTCTTGGAAGTTGAAATTAATTTAGAAGATAAAGTAGGACGAGCATAATTTGGAACCTTATTATTAGATTGAGTAGAAACAAATTTCGATGTGGTCAATTTGAATGATTTCAACATATCAGCAACATTAACTAAAGTAGACCGAATCAATGAGACATCTCCAAAAGGATCTAAATGCATAACAACTTGTAAATCCTTATTTCTAAATATCAAATTAGTCAAAAAATTGGAAGATCTAACTGTATATGTTTTACTTGCCAACAATTGAGTAATTGAAGATATGTTTGTATTGGCAAAGATGCTTCCATTAGACATACCAGTTGACTTTTCATTACCCATCATATCAATCATGGTAACATGATGACCCATGTTATATAATGTGACCACAAGACAAGAGCGGGATGAGTTTGGGTTGGAATCAGTTGCTCTTGTTAATCTCTTCTTGAGAATCAGTTCAATTGTCGTTTCATTAACTTTTTGTCTCTTGAGATGGCTTTCGAAATTAGCCAATGGTACTCTCTTGCGAGAGTTTTCATCTAATAAATCAAGTATATATTTATTATTGGTGACTTCAAACGATGTAATAAAAGTCAGACCTTGAAGTGATTTAACTTTTTTGAAAACTAATTCTTTCAACATGGTGGTCTTTCCACTGTCAGTAGGACCTAACAAAATGATACATGATGTCTTATTCTGGATTAATTCTGGATATTCTTTGGTTTCTGATGAATAGATCTTGTTGAATTCATATGGTTTTTCGTTAAACTCAATGGTTGTTGATGAAGTTTGTTTGAATTCTGGTTGTTGTTCTCCATCAATCTTATTGGAGTTATTGGAACAACCCTTTATCTTTAAGTAAAGGGGAATTGATGAAGTCATTGATACTTGAATTCAGTTGAAGTAAGTAAGTCAAATGGGTTGTGAATTTGTAAAGTCTATTGAAAAGATTTTTCTTTGTAAACAACGAAATGTAAACATTGTATTTTTTTTGTTTACCTTTTTTATTTGGTAGGTCGTCCCAATTAGGAAAGACAATTAGTTTCAAAGAAAATTAAATTCCTTCGGGGCCCGACTTTTATTACCTCTTTCAAAGTTACTATATATATAGTTGATTTATTAGATGAAAATCTTCCCAAGAGAGTCTCATTGACTAATTTTGAAAGCCATCTCAAGAGAATGAATCGACAATTGAACTGATTCTCAAGAAGAGATTAACAAGAGCAACTGATTCCAACCCAAACTCATCCCGCTCTTGTCTTGTGGTCATATTATATAACATTGGACATCATGTAACCATGATTGTTATGATGGGTAATAGAAATTGCATTTCAATTTGATCAGATTCGAATAATAAGTGAAGTGTATGTTCACAAAAATCAAGTATCCATGGTGATCAGGTGTGTAGATACTAATTTTTGGAGAGAATTGGCTGCAAATTTATTTTTTTTCTCCCAACAATAATGTACTAACTATTTACCATACTACTAATAAGATACACTAAAAAAAGTTATATATACAGTTAATAGAGATTTATAACTCTATTCATTTAAATTGAAAAGAAATTGTTGTAACCGACAGGCCAAATGCCCTGATGGTTATGTGCTTTCCGTAAGAGAATAGTTTTCCAACGACGTTCGTTATTAGACGATCGTTTAGATTTACCGGAATCTTTTATATACCTTTTCTCTCCAGTTTATGTTAATACGTTTACTCAGAATATACATAGGTATTATTCACAACCCGACTTCCGTTCACTATAAGCCCCCAATTATTCGATTTATGGTATAGTTCCAGTAATTCCTTCTTGTTCGTCTCCTTCCAAAAGATCACAGGTGAGGTGGTTGTCCAAAAAAGCCCCCATTATAAGGAAGCAATATCAAATGATACATATCCGGTAAAATTACAGTTTGCACTCTGAAAATGGTTGTCCACAATCAACAGCAGCGTCGGGCTGATTCGGAGAAAGATGCTTTAATGATATACAAATCTGGTCCACCAGATCACAGGAACTGTTTCTCTGTGGAAGAATATGGAGGATACCCTGTGTTACCGACTTAAGCTAAACCTTTTGATCCTTTGGTTGAACAACTCTCAAGTAATATCAAACAGCTTCACATATTTGCATTGTCAATGTGTGGTCTTTATCCATCCCTCGATCATACTTTTCAAAAATTGTGATTTTAACAAGTAACTATTTCTCCATGGCAGAACACCGGATTTTGGTTGTTTTCAATTTGAATGAAACAAAAGAGATTGGGACTGATTCAAATTGAATCCAACCCAAAGCCGTTATTCTGGTACGCAGAAAGAGATATTTGCAATAATCACAATCTTGAAAAATTGGCATCTTTGTAATGGACAAGTTGACCTATATAATCGTTTTTTCGATACTTCAGGTCAAGATGATAATTCTGCCAGCTAGAGTGGTTGGAGTTCTCGAGGTTCTAGGTGCGAACTCGTCATATATCAACTACTCGGAAGAATAAAAGCATTTATGGTTGATATTCTATCAAGATACCATAACGGAAAAGACTATTTTTCAAGTAAATTCCAGATGTTGACCCCCATAGTTAGGCGAACAAGTATGAAGGATGGACACTGAAATTAACACGAGTTAAACATCTAGATACCAGGGCGCTTCTTGTACACACCATCTAAAACCGTTCTTATACAAACGATTGTAAAGATCTGATTGTATGAGTCCGTACAAACTGTAAACTTTGCAACCACCAATGTGCTTATGAACTTTTTTGTTGCGAGGCTACTATTTGTCTATTTGATTACTTTGATACCAGAAGACTACAAATTTCTGACTGAAATCTGTCGATCATGCGTGGAGTTTTACTATATGGAAACGATTAGTACATAATAATACTTACCTTTTTCTGTTGGCTTCATATTTGAGTTTAGTAGGGTTCGTGTCTTGTATTGATTCAAGAGAAGTAATCCATATCAATTCTCCAATAACTGCATTTTTATGAAACGATTCACTTGTAATTGCATAGCTTTACAAAGATAATAACCCCATTAGATTGCAATTCCTTCCTCGGGCCAACTGGAAATAAGCGGGTCAAGTGGATGATTCGTTTCCCTTTCTGATTGTTATTTTTTTTTTTCGGATATTGGTGGAAGTCGTTAATTAATTAAGTACGGTTGTATCAGAAAAAAAAAAAAAGTACTTTCTGATAAGAATGCTGAAGGAACTCCGTAACTACCAGACTACTATCCCCAAAGAATATTTTCTAGATATGATTCTAGAAAGAAAATAGGTTCCTTAACCATGTGAAGAGTGTTATGGAACTGTGAACATGATTTACCCTTGTTATTTTGGGTTTCAAGCAAACTAGGGTTCTGACAAAATGGGTGGAGGGTTCTAGACCTTGAGAAATCACGTGCATGATCTTTTTTAGTCTGACATACGAGGTGAATAAAAAAGAAAAATAACCGGGATTGCTAAAAAAAGTAAATTAATTTCTTTTTTATATTGAAGTCTGGCAACTATGTAACAGAGAACTGCTAAAGGAGGTGAGTGAATGACACAACGGTGGAATAAGAGGAGATGATATGCACATATGCTACAGAAACTGGCATGATTGCTTTTTAATAAAAGTGTAGATATATGTAGCTGTCTACCCTGAATGATGTCATAAATTCAGCAAGCTGATTTTATGGTCGCAAGAGACAGTAATGTATGAGTGATACAATAAAAAAATTCGTTACTAATTATTGCGACTTTGTACAATAGTAATTCCTAAATGAGTAATCTGCGCCGATAGCAATATTGGCCTGCACATGATTTATTGAACCATTTTTGCTTTACTGGTTGGTAAAACAATGGAAAGTAAACTTCCCGAGAGCAAAAAAAAAAAAAAATGGCTCGTGGTGTTTGAACCATTTTACACGACACTTGTCATTTTTGTGTTCACCAAAAAAAAAAATTGTTTTAGAATATGAAAATTTTTTTTTCGTTTCCCACCTTTTCAGTCTCTTTCTTTCTTTTCTTCTTTAGACTTAACCATCTCTCTCATTCATTTAATAAATTTTACCTAATAGATATATATATTCCCCTTATTAAGAGGAAAACTAATAGGTAAATTTTTAGTCAGTTGGTCACCCATCCATTAATTCACTATCCAAACCAATAGTTGGAAACATTCAAGAAAAAAAAAACACTTGGATAAAAAAGAAAGTTAATTTTTTTTAATTTTTTATTAAAAAAACTTTAATTAAAAAATAAAAATAAGGGAGAGAGAAAGAGAAAAATTTTTTTTGGAATCATTTTACACATACTGTATAAAAATTGACACATACACACAAAACTACCCATCAATCAATTTATTAATCAAAAAAAAATTTTTGTCCTTTTTCCCTTTTTGTTTCTTTCTTACATAACAACCACCACATATAAAGGAATCACAATCAGCAAAAACAAAAAGTGCTTATCACACACTTACATACATTCATTTTTTTTATTTATATTGTAAAGACACCTTAGGTAACTAACCACAGAAAGTCACTCTTCCATCCAACCACACCCCTTCAATCCACTACTACTACTTATTAATTTCCCACCTTTTTTTTTATTTGAAAGGTCGTTTAATAAGTGTCATATCAAAAGGATATATTAATTTATCATCCCCCAACTACTGTGAAGTTTTAGTTTATTCAACTTAGTGTCTGCTTTATTGCAACAACAACAAGAACTACCAACCACCACTTACCTTTTTTGCTGAATATTTTATTAACGAGCTTTTCATTAAGTTTTCGTTAAAATCTTTTTACGGTTCTTATATATCCATTAGTGTTTTTAATTAAAAACACAACTATTACTACTACTACCTGTCAAGAGAAGAGATTAAAGAAGAACAACAATCATGTACCAAGTTCATCAACAATATCATCAAGGATTAGGTACTGCTGGTCATAGAGCAGCAGCTTCTTTTAGCTACTTGCCGCCACAACAATACAATAATTCTTCTACTACTACTACTACTACATCCAACTCTACTACTTCTGGATACTTTCATCATAGACCATCTCAGTCTATGTATCAACAACCATATGCTTATCAACAACAACCCCAACATATGACTCGTTTCACTCCTGTGATCAACCACCACCACCACCATCAACAGCAACCTCCCCAAGCACAAATTGAACCTGTTGAACAAGAGCCTGCTGTTAATGGAGGTATTAATTCCGTTTTGGAGTATGATTTAAATACCATGTCTACATTTTTAAGTTGGTGTTCATTTGGAATGTTGAAACAATCAAGAAATCCCACTAAAGAATTTGAAAGTTTAATTGTTTCAGTTTTATTTGCTACCAGATTACCAAAATCTACAATTGTTATTGCTTTAGAATATATGAATCAACGATTTTCGGCTGCAAAATTAGGTTTATTAAATGAACATGAAATTTTTAATCATTTAATTGTTTCATTAGTTTTAGCTAATAAATTTAATGATGATAATACATTTACTAATAAATCTTGGTGTGGAGCTACTGGATTAGATTTGAAAGTTTTGAATAAATTAGAAAAGGATTGGTTAGAAGATGTCAAATGGTCTTTAAATGTTGTTAATTTTGAATCTAATATTTTAACTTTGGAAGAATGTTGGAAGACTTGGTTAGATAAATATGGAAATTCATCTTCTTGTACTCCAATTTCAACAAGAGCAACTACTACACCAATTGTGTCAAATAATATTCCATCTAGTCCAATTAAGTATGCTGGTAATTCATCATCTCCAGTACAAACTTATAGATCATCAATCCCATCATCCCCAATTTATTATAGTCATGAACAATCAACATCTTCATATTATAATTATCCACATTCGTCACCAATAATCACATCCCCAATCAAGTATGATCACCGTCATGATAATATCTGGTCATCACAAGCGCCACAACCTCCACAACCAGTTTGGAATAATTATAATTCTCAATTCAATGATCCTGCAGTTCAATATGTTGGTGCACCAATTGCTCATGTTCCAATGAGTCATATTCAAAGTCAACAATATCCTCCTAGTATGATTGGATTTCCGGGTGGAAATGGATTTGTAGGATATGCAAACCCTTATTATATGGCAACATGTTAACAGAGATATGGTTTTAGTTTTTTTATTTTTATTAATTGTTTTTAAAGAAAGCATATCCTTTCTTTAAATTGAAAAAGTTTATTATTATAGAGTTGATAGAGTTGTGGGTTTTTTTTATTATTATTTTCCCCAACCGTCCCCCCCGTTTTTGCTATTTTCCTTGTTTCGCCCGCTTATTGACAAAGATCAAGTCAATTTAAAGTGTTCCGTTATACTACTACTGATGCTGATACTATTGCTGCTGTTAGTATACAATTTTAATTTAATTAATTTATAAAAATACCCCAAAAAAAATTTGAAAAATTTTATTTTAAAATCCTCCAAAAAAAAAGAACTTAACAACGACAATAATCTAAAGTCTTTTTCCTATGTTGTCTCTTGTTATAAAGCTACAAGCTTGACTAACGGGAACGGGTCCCCATTTCAAATACAATCAAATATTAATTTATCACTTTGCTTAGTTTTTGGTTTTTTTTTTTTTAGAGTTTGGTGATTTTATTTGATTTAATTGATACTCTTGGTATCTTTTGAAAATGAATGGTGATGAAAAAGTATGTGAGACTTTTTTTGTTTTAATTGAAAACCTGATTATTAGTTTAATATATATTTAGTGTTTTCCTTATTTTTTATAGAGAAGAATCATTGTTTAATTAAATAAATGATAACGATCCTTTCTTATGAACCTAATACTATTGTTGTAGCCATAGTTCCTCTCATACAGATCAAAAAGAAGTGATAGAAATATGATTAAGACATTTATAAAGTTATCTGTGTGTATAATTTTCTATTCAATTTACTATGTTATTACATATGATACATATTTGGGTTACAACCCCTATTTGGTTGCTTCCTTAAATTCTTCTTCCTCCTCTTCGTCTTCATCTTCTTCATTAAGAACACCTTGTTCTCTATCCAATTTTTTAGCAGCTTCGGCAAAATCAATGACTTTACCTCTAGTTCTACGACCAGTAGTAATAATATTAGACTCATCAATCTCTAATAAATCATCTTCTTCTTCATCTTCTGCTAATTTATCATCATCATAATCACCATCTTCTTCCTCTTCGTCATCTTCCTCGCCTTGCTCCTTCTCGGCAGATTCTGGAGGAACATCATCTTCATATTGTCTTCTTCTTCTCTTCTTTTTCTTGCTTGATTTATCGCCAGATTCCAGTTCTGGTTCAGTAGCAGCACGTTTCTTAGTATCTTCACCAGTAGCTTCTTCCTTGGATTCAGAAACTTTTTCTTCTTCGGCTACTTCTTCTGGTTTGGAGATTGCTACGGCTTCTTCCTTGTGTTCTTCTGACATTGGTTTAATATATTTATGGACCCCAATTGATGAATATTAAGCAGTTGAATAATTTTAAATCCAGGGTTTTGTTGTTTATTTTGTTTGCCCTTGGCAGCCAGCCAGCCAGCCAGACAATCTTGATATTTGGAAATTTTACACGACCTGGATTACTGTTCCTAATGAAAAAATCAGAGTGATGATGAACAAGAGAAGACTTGCCATTATCTATCTAAGATAAGTATAATAACCTACTATAGCAATGGTATGTATATGGAGTACATGATGTTTTCCTAGAAATCATACTAACACATATTTTTAGTCTAATTCAATTTCAATAACCAAAAAAACCAAAATGTCAGATTTAATAAATTATCGAATCAAGATATCAACAATTGATAATCGATCATATATAGGCACATTATTAGCATTTGATAAACATCTTAATTTAGTATTATCCGATACTATTGAAAGTAGAATTACCAAAAAATCATATTCAGAGTTAAAAAAATCAAATAATCCAACTGAAATTAAACCAACGTTGGATAAACGAAGTCTTGGGTTGATTATATTAAGAGGAGATCAAATTGTTAGTCTTGTTATAGAGAGTGCTCCATTAACTTCTGTTGGTAGTAGATTGGGTGTTGTGAATAAAGGAACGGGGACTAGTCGACCTTTAAAAACTCCCGTGAGTGTTAAAGGAAGACTTAAGAAGATTGCTTAGATAGAATTACTGTATAAATTTTTACCGGGGAGAATACATAATTGTATAAAACGCTGATACTATTATTATTACTAATTAAATTACTGCTATTACTACTCTGTCTAACAACATCCACCGGCATTCTTATTCTTTCTTTCTTGGGGAGCAGGTGTTAATGAAATAGTTGGACCTCCAGTTGTTGGTTTGTTTATTCCTCCTTGTTCATTAGTATCCAATTGATGTTTTGAAATCATTTCATAAATATTCTTTAATAATTGATGAAATGATAAATCAACATTATCCGAACTTAAAGCACTTGCTTCAGTAAATAATAAATTATTTTCTTGAGCAAAATTCCTAGCTTCTTCAGTTGGTACTGCTCTTAAATGATCTAAATCAGATTTATTCCCAACCAATTCAATAACAATATTAGAATCAGCATGTTCTTTCAATTCTTTAAGCCATCTACTTACACTTTCATAACTTTCAGTCTTAGCAATATCATAAACAATTAATGCACCAACAGCACCACGATAATAAGCACTAGTAATAGCACGATATCTTTCTTGTCCGGCAGTATCCCAGATTTGTGCTTTGACTCTCTTACCATCAATTTCTAATGTACGGGTAGCAAATTCTACTCCAATAGTTGATCGAGATTCTAAATTGAATTCATTACGGGTGAAACGTGATAATAAATTGGATTTACCAACGCCTGAATCACCAATAAGGACAATCTTGTATAAGTATTCGTAATCGTATGAATAGTCGTCTGTATTATCAGCCATTGTTGTTATGTGTGTTGTCTAGTAATAAAGAATTGAAATGTGTGGATATATGTATGTCTATTGATATTAATAAAATAAAATCAGTCTATCGAGGGGAGGCAATACTGTATAAGGGGGGGATGGTTTGTATTACAATTATTAGTTCCTATTAAGTTGTACAAGGGGCGTGTGGTTTACAACTTTGAGTGCTAAATGGTATTAATGAAATAAGTGTGTGTTCTGTTGCTAACAAACCTTATTAAAAAATGTTTTTTGGCTGTTTGGTGAGTTTGTTGAATTTTGTTGTTGGCGGAGGAGAAAATGAGTGTGAGAGGAACGACAGAAAATCAGAAAAAAAAAAAAAGAAAAGAGAGAACGAAAAATTGTTTCATTTTACACGACTTTTTTGAAAGGAGAAAATATTTTTTTTTTACATGCAATGTTTTTTTTGCAACCAATTCACGTAACAAGAGGAAAAATTGCTGGATAATTATTTTAAATGTCAAGATTTATAGAAAAAGGCAAATTAAACTTTTCTTGATCTTTATAAGCTACATTTGGTCTTGTCAGAGAGATAGATACATAGAAAGGCTAAATCACGTATTCACTTCAAAATATTGTAAGTTGATTTGTTAACATTGTTGAAATCAAATGCCAAGAATCAAATTCAAACAATGCAATGAATTTCGCCTAATTATAGATTTAAGTATCAATGAAATGAAATCAAATGAATTAATTTATTTCTATTTAAAATTCTCTCCAGTCTTAAATAAAATCTCTATAAAATGTCATGCAAATAGCTTATGTAATAAATCACATATGGGTCATGATATTATAATCACCTGCTAATAATCCACTTGGTTGTAATGATGAAAAATCAATATCTAGATTAATATCATCATCATCTAAATCATGATATCTACCATTTTTAACATCATTTGTTATCGAAGGATAATTATCCTTTTTAATATATTGAGTTAAAAAGGAAGTAATTTGAACTTCTGATAATCCAATAACTTCATTAAATTCAGATCTTGTCAATTCAACATCATAAATTTTCTCTCTCCATTCTTTAACATTATCAATTGGAAACTTTTCTTTAGNTTATCGAAGGATAATTATCCTTTTTAATATATTGAGTTAAAAATGAAGTAATTTGAACTTCTGATAATCCAATAACTTCATTAAATTCAGATCTTGTCAATTCAACATCATAAATTTTCTCTCTCCATTCTTTAACATTATCAATTGGAAACTTTTCTTTAGCAATTGGTTCATAAACCATAAATCTATATAATAAATAAAGTCTCATTTGGAAAAAGGTAATAATTCTTATAAGATATGATGACATATGTTTTAATTCTGGTATCATTGGTGAATAAATCTCGTGGGAAATATTACAATTAATAGGATTATCTAGCCAATGATAAAATATATCCAAATCTTTATCACCAGCAAATACATCCAACATCAAGGGACTATCAAAATCTCGAAGAAAATAAAATTTAACTTGGGGGAATATAGCATATAAAGATTTCTTGAATACTTTATAAAATAAATATAATACTTGTTCAAATGGATCATTAGATTGTCTTACTGCAATTAATCTGGCTGGAAATAATCTTACCCATCTATAAATCATATCATATAATAATTCTTGTTGAACATGTAAATTTGACATATTGGCCGTAACATTGGGGATAAAATTATTAATTGTATCATTTGTAAAATTCATTAAATCATCAAATTTTAATTTAAGAAAGGTGAAATATTCATTATTATGAGCTTCATTCCCATATCGTTGAGATTGTAATTCAATACTTGAAGTTATTAATTCACCAAATCTAATTAACATTTGTCTAAATTCATTTAAAAACCCCGGATTAAAACTTGGTAAATAAATTGATCTAACAATATTTGTCATAAGTTTTAGATGAACTGTAATTAAATTGGGGGTAATACCTTCTTTAACTAATGAATTATTATTATAATTTAAAATACTAAATAATCCATCTCGAAAACAATTTATTGAATTTAAAGTTGCTTCAGGATCATAAATTGACATTAAACTAAGAATATATGAAACAGATCCAACTAAATCAGGATCTTCATTAGTATTCAACATTCTTCTTAAATCTTTAATAACCTTTGCATAATGTTTAAATGATTTCACAATACATATTGATCTAATATTTGATAATTGTATTGCCCCAGATTGATGATTCTGGCCCAATTTAATTAAATTTCGATATTTTTCATGAAAACAATTCGAGATTAAATAATTGGTAGTTAAATTAAGTAAACAATTAAACATTAATTCTGAAGTATATGCTTGATAAACAAATGATGTAAGCCATGTTCTATAAACATGTCGAATTTGAGGTAATGAAAATGTTCCATGTTGAATTGAAGGTCCTGCTGCTTCAACCATGGATTTTAATTGTTGTAAATGATTAATATTGGGACGAGGTTTATGAATAAATTTGGTTGGAATGATGATTGCCCCTGGCAATGGTTTAGTCTTTTCAAGATTGAATTCTGATAGATTCCAATATGGATTTGAAGGCGGGAGAAGTGGTTGACTACTAGGCTGTAATGATGATGGTGGATTTGATGTCGGTACCGGTTGAGTTGTCTCTTGTCGTATTTGTTGATCGGTATTGTTGAGACTATTACTCTTCTTGATAGAATAGATTGGATAGATGATTGGTAATTCATTATCATGTGATTCATCACTCAATAAATTATCAAAATTCTGAGTGATTGACTGATATGAACGATGAGGCTTACTAGCTACTTTCAGCTGATGATGTTCCTTTTCTGCTATCGGTATCCTTGGTATTATCTTAACTTGCTTTTTCACAGTGGAGTCCATTCGGGATTCCTTGTATTCATTAGGATTAACTATGGCACCAGTATTATTATTAGCATTTAATGTAAGTTCATCAACTTCATTTTGTAATTTCATTTGACGCAATTCATTTAATTGATCTTCAGTATAATCCAAATATCCACATTTAACTTTATGTTTTCTACAATTAAGACATGAAGGTAAATCTTCAGAACATTTCACCCGTCTTTTTTTACAATTTGGACAACCTAATTTAGAATTTTTATGTTTTCTACGCTTGGCTTTTTCACCTAATGAAGTTGCTGCCATATTAATTCCCATTGGAGTTGCATTACTTCCATTACTATTATTATTGGAGTCTAGAGGAGACTTGTTTGCATATACAGTATTTGAATATGACATGTCACTCATATTTATTGTTTGTCCTCCTGGGCTGGATGGAGACCCACCTGAAGTGGATTCACTTACTTCTGGTGCATGCAAATTATCATCTTCAGTATTTGATGGATATGAATTGGTATTGATACGGCGGATATTTGATTCCGCTGATGTATCCATATTTTGCGTTCTTTTGCGATAATGTTATATTATTAGCCGCCAGCTAGTAGGTATAAGTATAATGTTGTTGTAATAAACTACGTAGTTAAGATTGTTAGGTCCTAGTGATTTTGATCCAAGAATTATAGGCGAAGAAAAAAAAAAGCTCTGGAACGAAATTTAAAATCTTTATATTTTAATAAGGGAAAAATATTGAACCCTCTCTCTAAATCCATTTGGCTTTTTTTCTCTTTTCCGGATTTGTTACTACTTTGTTCTCTCTTTGTACTTTTATTAAAACAATAAACAGAATTCTATTTAATTTAACTTATTCTTAAGTGGCTTATATAAATTGTGTCAAGTTGTCTTGATTGGGGAGAAACGCTTGATTACGATTTGGAAGGGAGAGAGATGGTGGTGCCCCCCCCAAGAAAAAAAGTAATTAACGAATTGATGATGATGATTCTCCATCCATCGCGACTTATCTGCCATTTTGCACTAAGAAAAAAAAAAGGTATGACTCTATGTAAAAATGGGTAAATTAAATAAAATTTTTTAGTGAGAAGAAACTAAACCCAAAAACAGACACATTTATTTTTTTATTTTTTTCCACCCCACCTTATAAAATAATTATAATTTAAAAAATATTAATTTTCAAGGAAAAACAAAAAATCAAATATGAATAAACTATGTGCCCCGGCTCTTCTTTTATCAGACCCTTTACATTGAACAACCACCAAAAAAAAGGTATGCCTTTACTAGGAAAATTGAAGCATTATTACGACAAGTCTTATATTTGGAATATAATGATATTATGTACATGTAAATAAAATAAAATATAATTAATGTTCCATTTTCGGCAGTTTAAAGGCGGACCCCGAGGCGCAAATATTTAAATTAATTAATTAATTACTGAAAAAACCACAGTATCTACAAGCCTGTTTTACGGGTATATGTATTAATAAAATTATTCAATATCAATATTGTTGGGTCCTAAGTCCATTTGAACCTTATGTTTGTCACTATTTCTTCTTTCGATACCATGTAGTTTATTAATTTCTAAAGTACCTTCAAATTTGACATAGATGGCAAGCGAATTGTCAATTTTCAACTTTTAGCTCAACGAAACATGAAGCGAGAAAGCTTTTATTATATTAACCAAAAGACCCTATTCAGTTTCTATTATCAATCCAATCAGCCACCAAAAGTGGTCTGCCTTTTTGAATCATGTTTTAATTGTTCTCTAACTAGCTATTGTTTTGAGATTTGTTCGGCTGCTTTGTTATAAATCCGATCAACAAATCCACCTCGATTTAATCAAGTTTCTTTTAAATCTCAATATCTTGGTAATGAATACTTCTTATAGGTATATAATTCATATGTATTTGAACCCATGTATCCAAAAAGAGTTTGTTCGCATGCTTCTATAAATGGAATAAAACCCAAGCTAGAACAAGATCGCATGATGACTAATGAACAATATTGTTCCATTGTTCGTTCGGTGTTACGTCAATTTACAAGTCCGAAACAATGGCAGTCAAAATCACTGTCAAAAGTGGGGACGTGAAACCTGCCGCGGTTCTGCAAACTTGTTACCGTTGTCAATAAAGGTATGAGAGTTAATCCACAATGAGAATATTTATTGCCACGGCCAGCACCTCATGATTATAATTAACAGAAGTTAAAACAACTAAATAAACATAATAATGGGAGATAAAGTTTTTGAAAAAAGAAACAATTTTGTTTAGTCTTGCTACATATCACTTATAGACGACTGATTTGGCTCACACAACTGTATCACTTCTAATTCACTGCATTATCTAATTACTATTCGACAAGTTTTAGTCTAGGTAGGTGCGCCAATTCTCTTTTCGGGTTTGGACCAGCCACTTTGAAGACATCATAAGTGGGGAATCTATTTTTGCTTCTCAAGCGTCAAGGATAGTTTAAGCTTCCTATTTTGAGTCCAACTGAACTATTCTTCTTTCAATCCATGCCTGTATACCTCTTACAATCGTTTCTGAGGACTTATAACCAGCCTTCGACTTAATATTCAGGCATCAAAATGGGATAAATAGAGTTTGCTATTGAATAAAAAATGATTGTGTACTTGTTGGGTATCGGTCCTCTCATTCCACATTTCAAGAAGCTATTATTCGACTGTTAGAATGCCATGCCCTTCTGAAACTAGTTCTTTCTGGTACAACATATTGTACCGAAATCTCAAAAACAAATTGCAAAATAAAAAAAAGTAAAAAATATTTTATTTTTTGGATATAATATTTTTTAATTTTACATTATTTTTTAACTAATCTTTCAAGTCTAAAAAAATATCTTTTAAATTTATTGCCAAAAAACTCGCCAAAAATTATTCGGAGTACAAGCTATAATAATTTCCGTTGATTTTTGCTCATTGGATCGCAATTATCAATATTTCCCAGGGTCATTTTCATACGGTTATGTCTTTACTTTTTGGAATGGAAAAGCTTAAACATATTCTCCTTCTTTGAAAATTGACAACAACAACTTGTTTTTGATGATGCATAGAAATGTTAAATTGCTCTTTGCCCATTGAAAAGGTTGTCTACTGCTTGTAGCAGGAATGCGTTGGTTAGAACAGACTTGATACTTCTCAGGCGAAGGATCATGACCCTTTTTGTTTCCAGACAACTTTGGAAACTTGGGGGCTGTGGGATAGGGAGGTCACGGTTGGAGTTATTGGCAGCGCACGCATAGCCGTCTCTTAATCTCTATTCTCTACAGATGTGTACCCTGTGGCGTTATCTTTACTTTAAAGAGAACTTTAAGCCGGCAGTTCATTTCCACAATCTTTGAACAAAATATACAGTGGACTCTATATTGACAAATTTGATACCCTGACGAGTCTCAAAACGATACAATAATCTGTCACTACCGTTGGATTGCTAAATATTGTTCATCCATGTAGCAATGTTCCTAAAACAAACTAGGAGATTAAGGTTCAATGCAAATACATCATTCTATTAAAAACTACACATACTTTAGAATATAATATATATATAAACTTAATACAGAAATCCCAATCCAACAAATAAGAATACAAACAGGTTGCAGAACAGGAATTCTTTTAACAATCAAACAAAAAGTACGCAAATATGTAGCTCCCCCCCTTAACCTTTCTTTGCCCAATCCAACACTTCTAAACTCATAACAACAATGAAAATCGTACTAGGTATTGTGAAAACAACATAACCCCAAAACAAAACACCGGCCATTTCTTTTTGATAAACCTCATTCAATTGACTGATTTGAGATAATTGAATAGCTGGAGGACTTACCGTTAAAATAAATGCAACAATCAAGAAAATTGGATCATCCAATACTGAAATATTTATATATTTAACACAAAGGGCAATTATTGGAAGTAATATTATTGAAGGTAAGATCATTCTCGATAATAATGAACCAATTAAGATTCTTGTATAATGTTTTGAAGCAGGTGGGAGATCTTGAGATGGGTATAAATTGGAACCAAGAACGATTAAAATTAATGGAATTGAAACACTACCTAAACCAATAATTGCATTTGTAAGGGTATTATGAACAAATGAATCTGTATTGGTGAAGAACATGTCTTTAAGATATGGCACTGAAGCAACTACAACACTGATTAACATGGCATATAATGGAGGATTCATAAAGGCAAGGAATTGAGCTATTGGTTTGATTTGGACAATTTTTGAATACCAAGGCGAATTATCAGTAGTAGCAACATTTTGATTTTCAATTGAGGAAATAATGGATTCATTTGAAGGTTGTTGTTGGTCAATGTAGAATGCGTCTTCGTCTCTTTCTTGGTTGGCTAAAAGACTGGTTTCTTCATCTATGTTAGTCATATGGATTTGTGCTCCATGTTTTGTATAATATGTATTTAATTCCACTTGAGATCTTCTTCTTAATAATGTATTAAACCCCCACGACCATCTTAAAACTTGACCCAATTGTTGAAAAATAAGTAAATATAAAATCCCTCTTCCAGCAACTTTATCATTATTATCATTCTTAATATCATCCCATAATAAATCAGGTAATGTATAAGCCAAAGATAAAGTCAATGAAACTGGCAAAGAATTAGAATTACCAAATACTGCCATTGCAGTTACAAAATCAGATTCTGGTTCATTTAAAGATAATAAATATGCAGTAATTCTTGAACAACTAAAAGCAATACCAGTTGATACGGCATAAAAGATAGGAATAACTCCAATGTCTATAATTTTAGAAATTGATAATGAAGATGCTAATTTGGAAAAAACAAGACAAGGAGTGAATAAATCAACATTTAAAGCACTAATTACTTTTTGCCCTTGAATATTTAATAATCCGGTTTTGGCAGCAAAAAAACCCGCAAAACATATTATAACAACTTCTAAGACTGCTTCCAAAGTAAGGAATGAAATATCAAATAAAGATAATGATTCAACAGGATTATTTAGTAGATTGGACATGTATGAAAATTTATTTATATGTAAAAGTAGTTGTTAATGAGTGAGTGTTTGTTTGTGGTGGTTGATTGTTGTTAAAGTGTTTTGTTATGTGAATGTAGCTATAGAATCCAAGAAAAAAAAAGGGGGTTTAAATAATTTAAATATACGCTGGGATCTTTAAAAAAAAGAAAAATTAAAAATGATTCAACAAACTGATTATGTGGTTGACATTTTATAATTTTAATCTTTTTTTATTTATTTACGTAATTAAATTCAAATTAATTAAAAAAAATGGCTGTAAAAAATTTACTGTGTTCAACACATCACCCGGGGGGGGATCCAATTTACTTTATCTTCTATAATACACATGACACAGATACAATACTAAGAAGTGGCTGTGTAAACCATGCAAATGATGCATACATTTGCTTATCTCGGAAAAATCGCACAAGAGAATTTGATAAGCCCCAAGGGTCATACATACTTCAGGAAAGAGGTGAGGAGGAAAGAAGCAATTAAATTACAGGTGAGGGAGTAACTGTTTGAAAATTTCAAATTATTAAATGATATCAAACACACCATCTCATTTTGAAATACAACTTTAGATATGCAAACGCCTCCCATGGGTATACACTTGAAGGTCTTTAAAAGGATATTTTCCTAGGTTGGTTTGGCTTGGTATAATCTTGGTTAGGTTAACAACATGCTACGTTGGTTGTGGTTTCTCGTGGTCTAGATCAAATGATGTCATTTAAGCAATGTATATCAATTGCGTATTCCAATCCAAAAATAAAAAAAAAAAAAATAACATCATTTATTTTTGAGAATCGAAATAAGCGGCGTAGAAAATACACACGTGGATTGCGAAAATTTCATTCCTTTTTTTTCTTAAAAAGTTTAAAGTTGCAAAAAAATAAATTCATCTTAATTGACGCAAAATCAATTGTAATTTATTGATAAGCGAATATGCAGAGAATGTCGTGTACTTTGTTCAAAATAACCCATTGTCTGAACCAATTTAATAAATTTATATAAGCAGATTATTGCAATATTCCTCATATTAAACATCACTAAACATTCATCATTTTAAATGAATTCCGATTCATATGAATCAGGTTTTCTATGTAGTTTTTAAATAATAATATAGTTTTTCCTTAATATTACAAGAAAAAAAAAAAAACCAGTAACCCTATCCCAAAGAAATTATCCGGAATTGCAATAACTCTATTTTCGTTGAGATAGAAGCCAAAGCTATAAAAGTTGACGCATTCTTCATTAGTAGCGACTCTTGCTATTCGAAAGTAAATTCAATTTCTAAATTCAATTTCTAAAACAACTTCTAAGTTCTAACTCTAGATTCTATCGCTAAATTCTATTTCTAAATTCCATTTCTAAACGTTCTGGAAACCACGTCAAGGCATCAAAAGGCGTTTACTATTGTCTCATGTTTCCAAAAATTGTAGAGAAAGCTCCAATAGATATTCCAATACTCGATACATTTTTGGAATCCATTTTTGTATTCTTTCTGAAGCAGCTGGGTTTAAAACAATCAAATATACCTAAGAACTTTCCATATGCTAGTGAATGTACCTATATTGTGGAACCAATTCATATATAAAAGGTGCTTAGTAGCTGTAGAAGCCTTCGGAAAAATTATCAGATGTTAGTCATGTGGGTAATAACATGATTAGATTCAAGTGTAGGAGATCATTGTCAAACCTATTTGTAGTGAAAACTCTACTGTTGAAACACCAAATATTTACCATTTCTAATTACTCGAGTGGAAAATGGGCCAAGAATGGTTAACAAACTCTGGCATGGTACACTTAGAATACGCCTCATAATACATTCATTTTGTCCAAATGAAGATATTGATGAAATCATGAACAAAAGGACATTGAGGAAACTTAATAGAAATACTAGCATTTTGTGTCGTTTACAAAAAGAGTAAATTAGGAATCGTCTTTTGTGGTTCCTAGGTTTGATAGAGATTTACCCCTCTTTTCAAATACGCCTGAGTTTTATTTTGTGTATGAACATTTTTGTGGTTGTGTGACTATAATAGTACAGTATGTAGATAATTATGCAAATTAGGTTGCAAATTTGTTGTGGTTGCAAAAAAAATCTCAACTATAAATAGACCTGGAAATCCCCAAGAATTCAAAATTTTTGTTTTCTTCTTTTCCCTTTTTCTTTTTCTTTTTCTTTTCTTCTTTCATTAATTATCTCTTTCCACATTATCGCATCTTTCTGTCAATCATTTCCTTCATTCATTCATCTACTAGCTATGTCATTTATAATGTTGTTCTGTCTCCCACTTTTGCCTCATATTCATCTATTCATTGCTTGTTCATTCTTTTATCCATTCTTTAATTTATTCCTGTCACAGATAGTTTCTCCTTGTGTCATTCATTCTTTAGTTCATTCATTCAATAAGTCAGTCATTGTATCCTACATTCCATACTTCATTTGTCTTCCGTCATCCTTCGTCCATCCATCCATCTTCACTTATATCTAGTATTGTTCCATCTAACCAGCCATCTGTCACCAACAGAGTTCAAATATAACCTTTTAACTGCATCTTTGTCGATCTTTTTTGTCAGAATACTGGAAGGTATGGTACAACCTTTCCAACCCTGACAGCTTCTCTTTGTTGGATTAAGCAGCTCGAAATAGGATGGAATTGAAGGATGGAGACAATAATCAAGGAATGAAACAATGACTGCCTGATTGAATGACCTAATGAATGGATCAAGGAAGGAACTAGAATGTGACTGAATAGATAAATGGGTAAAAGACATGCGAATGGGTATGGGTCATGTGGTGTAGGTAGTGGAAACTATGATGACCGGAATTCGCCAGGCTCTAATATCATATTTGTAAACTTATGTTTGTAAACTCCCGTTTGTGAATTCTGTTTGTAAACTTCAATTTGAGAGCTTCTTTTTGTAAACTTTTCAACCACAAACAGATATTTCAACTAGCAGTATTTCAACCACATGTCAATTAAATCGATAGATCAACCTCAGAATGTGATGATACGAGAAGGGAGATTACTTTCAACACTATTTGAAGCAAACTGGAGGAGGGTTGAAAATTAGCCGCCCACAGAAATTCCTTTTTGTAAACATTCTTTTGTAAACTTTTCAACCACAAATAGATATTTCAACAAGCAGTATTTCAACCACATGTTAATTAAATCGATAGATCAAACTCAGAATGTGATGACAGGAGAAGGGAGATTACTTTCCATATGATTTGAAGCAATTTGGAGGAGGGTCGAAAATTAGCCGCCCACAGAAATTCCTTTTTGTAAACATCTTTTTGTAAACTTTACAACCACAAATAGATATTTCAACTAGCAGTATTTCAACCACATGTTAATTAAATTGATAGATCAACGTCAGAATGTGATTACAAGAGAAGGGAGATTACTTTCAACACTATTTGAAGCAAATTGGTGGGGGGTTGAAAATTTGCCGCCCACAGAAATTCCTTTTTGTAAGCTTTGCAACCACAGAGAGGTCATAACACAAACAGAAGTTTCTTACTCTGAATCTAATCCAAAGGGAAACTATGGTACAAGGCGTGTATTCAGGGGTTCGGAATACCATGAACAGGAATCGTGGCCAATTTGTGGCCCTTTCCGAAGTCAGTTATATTAGCTGCCCAATCATCGATTCCGTTCGTAAACTTCTGTTTGTAAACATCTTAACCACAAAAGCAAAGATCAACCCCATATTTCAATCAGCAATAAAATGATACACACCGGCCGCTGCATTCCTTGAATCTCGCATAACATTGCCCGTCAAGCGCTACCTTATTTTGATCATGCTTTCGCCCGGTTGCAAAAATGGAAAGATCATGGGTAAATGTGAATGATACGGGTAGTAAATCAACAGTATTAGTCTCCTGTATAGTTGCACGTTAATTTCTACATAGATAGTATCCGGTGGCCAAAATGGATAGCATTCTCTGTAGTTCTATATAGAGAGTGGTTCATAAACTTCTTTTCCCTGTTTTGTAAACTATGAAACCACAAAACCAAAGTTCAAACACAGCTTTCAATAACAATACGAAGAACTCTGGCAGC
>NW_026057318.1:0-47799 GCF_019202705.1 Hemisphaericaspora subhashii | reverse complement strand
AACGAGAAACTACATTTTGCTCTTCTGATAAAACTTGGAAAGAGAATGATTTTTTTGGCAACCAATTTATTCGATCGATAGAGTCAAATTTGAGCATCAATTTCCAACGAGAAGGCATATATATATCTAGCGGCACTTCGGAGCCTCTTGGTCTGGAATTTCTGGTACCGCGAGAGCTTTAATAGTTGTGGAGATTAACTTCTATTCTGCATTTTAAGTAGTGCATATACGTTCTCGGTATAGTTCACATGTCGCTCTCTGAACTTACTAGCTTGATTCCTCAAAGTCTCCGAAACATGTGTGGTGTTACCAGTAATGCCTGAAACTAATTACGATGTTCCTTTATGAATTCTAATTGAATGTCCAATTATGGTTGAACGAAACTGAACTATCTATACAACTACACTATACACAAAGCACGCCCTAAACTCTGAACTGAGGGATTGTAAGTAGCAAACATTCAGTTCAAATACCGCCCATCTTGTACTCTCTCGGCTCTTTTTCTAACCTATTCTTACAACCTTCGTAGCTTTATCAGTGGATACCTACAATTCCGCTTCTTCTAGTAACTTGTCTGAGTTCATAAGCTCCTTTATTTTGCCTGCACCTTCAAAAGCCTTGGAAAATTCTTCAAGCACGTTAATAAGTTTAGGCGACTTACCAGATTCACCTAGGTCTTGAACCTTCTACTTAGCTCCCATTTTCCTACAGCAAATGGTTAACCCATATTTTCTTTGACCTTAAGATTCGGATCGTCTTTTATTGGATCTTCGCTCATCTTTACTGGCTGTTGCTTTTGTATTGCGTTTTCTCCGTTGCTTTTGAGTTTATTCTGCTCTGGATTGTTGTCGTCTTCTGGTAGCTTTTCCTTTGGAATGACATCCGCCCCAAGAATTACTTTCAGTGCCTTTTTCCCTTTCTTTTCATATTCGTTGAGTAATTTATTCACTCGCTTCCAAACCTTGTCGTAAGTGTTTCTTTCCTTTAAAGTTGCCCACGTAAACATATCTGGTCTGAACACAGCGGTATTATCGATCAATGTACCTTCTTCATAATTTAACAATTCAGTAGATTCATCCTGTAGCAACATCTTAATCTCTTCATCATGGAATGCGGTCATCCTTCTGGTTCTTACATATTCTGCTAGGATATCAGTTTTTGTTCTTAGTAATTCCAAGCATTGGTCTTCATTCAACTCAGGAACGACCTTCTTATCTTTCATCTCTTTCTTGGTTCGTTTTGTAGTAGCTGCTAAGAAATCATAAAGTACTTCAGTTTTCAACCAAAGTCGCAATATTGGAACATAGGTGTAGTCTTTATATTGTGTTTTGGTAATTGATTTCGGAGAAAACTTGCTGATTAAAATATTAGATATTTGATTCGGGACATATGTGAATTCTCCATCAAATAAAGATAGCATTAAAGGGCTTAATTCTTTTAGCCTGAAGAATTGGTTATTTTTGCAATTATAAGCTTGCAAGAATGTATTGACATCGTATTCAGTAACTGACGTATCCTTGATATTTCTCTCAGAGTCGCGCTCGTATTCAGTTGATTTTAATAAATAATCGTACCGGTCAGGAGCTTTAGCTGACGTTACCGCTAATCCAGTTATGTCAATATAAATGCCAGTATCGATATCAATTAGCCGTGCATCAATATTATTCCTTCCGTTTTCTTTCGTTCTTCTACTAATAAAAGCTGACGAATCCAAAAAGTATCGCCCGTAACGGATTTGCAGATCGATATCATTCCCAAAATCAACAATTAGACTCTGGTTAAACTGTCTAGTCAAGTGGTGTAATTCATCAATTGGCATTGTAATATCAACATCTCCATCCCAAGGGAATTTCATACCATCCCAGTACCAGGATAACAATGACCCATGTGCAATCCAACATTTGATATCATACGCATTTGCTAGTTTGAACATCGCCTTCAATAATCCATGAATAGACATATCATTCTTTGGAGAATTCACTATATTCCCATTAAAAAATCTCCAGTCATAATGCATCCCCGACGAAAACCCATTTTGCGATTTAAGTATCGAGGCTTCGGAGAAAAATTTATAAGGTTTATCGATTGCATTGGAAAACTTCAATCCTTCTAAATACAATTGATCTCTTTGTGATAATGGTTCATCGGAGGCTTCTAGGTGTTCAATTATTTCGGGTGATTTGTCAATAAATTCATCATGATTCAATTCAATATTATAATGCATGGGGTTGGTTTTTATAGGCAAAGCCTTCATGAAACTAATAATTTGATCCTTGGCATTTATAGATCTCTCTACCACATCAGCGTATTGGACCAATTTCAATTTCTTGTCTTGGTTGATGTCAATTTGAAATGCTTTAAACTCGGGAAATAAGAGAATCAATGATTTTGGCGATGGCATGAAATCATAGATATAAGACCTACCTATTATAGGACGAAACTCAAAGGACTGTCTGCCACAATTCGTAAATATATGAAATCCAGTCGAAAAAGTTTGCTCTTGAATATATTTCAAATTTTTGACTAATTCCCCATCTTTTGAAGTTTCAAGTAATTTTGGTATATCGGTATCATCAATGCAGTATCTGTTTGGATTCCTCCTGTCTTCCTTGGCATCCGTTGTTAGATTCTGTGTTCTAATATCAAAATCAGCGCAAGACAGTTTAATACTGAAAAGATACTTTTCCAATGATTCCATACTTGTGAAATCGGCCCAATGGAATCCAGGTAGTTCATCAAGCTCGTACCTCTCTAGGAAATGCAATAATATGGAAAACGTAAACCTTGCATCAAATGGTTGATAATCTGGAAATGTAGAAGGTATCGCAATATTGTGGAAGTCCTCGGGAGTTTTAATGCTGACGCCCTTTACATCTACACTACTAAGGATTTCTTCTAGTCTGGTATCAAATTGACTTGGATTAAATGCCCTAGGCCTTATTCTTTTGGTGAAATTATCTGGATATTCTCCTATATAATGTTGGTCCCAAAAGCTATACTTTAGCGAAATTGTTGCAATGAGGACTATTGCTAATAGTATAATCCTAGATCTTCTGAAATGAAAAGACATTGTCTGTCGTAGAAAATGAATAATAGAAAGTCCCCAAAGATCAAGAATTGAAGCGGAGCGGATATTGACACGTATTTATGTTGCTCAAAAATAAGCATTATTGGGTTGTACGGTACATACAAATTTAAGCTTTAACCAGTAAAAAGGTGCAAAAGCAGGCTCCTGCAAGCAGTGATGGATGCTGCAAGAGCTCACCTTCCTTTCCCCTAACACAGCCTGGGGTCATTCTGTTTCATGGTAAACCGTTGGGAGGTCTTCATCGGTTTGAATGGTTGATAAGTATTTGAATCAACTGAACAATTATGCCTTATTCTTGTATAAATGAGTATGTGTGAGTTTCATTAAACGGTATTTGCCCAAAAAAATCTGCGATTTTTGGGGTATTTTTAGCAGCAGAAAACTCTATGTTTCAAATTGGAAATAAACAATTGATGAAGTACAAAACCATATTTTTTTAGACTTTGTGCCTGGAATTTGCCTTGTAAGATATTGAATAATAATTTAAGGTTGAGGAATGTACAGCGTTCCATTCCTCTCAGATACATCACATCGGAAACTTAATATTATCTTTTGAAATCGATATTTTTATATCCAGACAATGGTCACAAGATGCGAATCCAAACGAATTAAGTATGTTTGGGTAACAAGCGCGGAATTTTTATTTCTATGGAATTTAACCCCATTTCATTAGTCCTTTTTTGTTTGGTGCACAAACTCATATTTAGAGAACCACCTGTACAGTATTCGTGGTCATTTACGGCTGAGGTCTAAATGAGCTTCGGTGGCTGAAATTGTTTATCGTTGGGTATTAAATTTCTAGTTTGGAGAGGCGTATAAACGCTAATTATAACTGCGGTACACTTAAATTCCTTCCTTTCGCAGACTGTGAGGTGACCATGCGTGGATATCGAATGCTTTGGGATAGAGCCTTTCTATATAGATCATACGAGCTTTGGAATTATGACCTGTCGTATGGTTGACGCACCAGAATGTAAGAAACATGAAAACCAAAAAGTATTGATTTGTGGTTGTATCCGATTAAGTTTAAGGGTATCCTATGTGGATCGATGTGCCGAGTTGGATAACCCTCTATGATCTATCATTGGAAAATTCTGTTCTACAGTAGTTACCTAAAATGATTTTTCTGTGTAAAATGTCACTTTTATTCAATATTTCCACAAATATATGTACAAAAGTGTACTAGGAGTATAAAGTATTGAATCCTAACAAAATCTCATTGAGATTCTATCCATGAGTATTAACGACTTTATATCATTTATTTTATGATTGTAAAAGGCTCTTGTAAAAGATTCTCAACAGGAAAGCCTACTTGAAATGGTTGCAAATTCGGTTCTCGGTCCATGCTGGGAAAAGACCGTATTTTCAATCATGTGAAAATCACTTGGAAATCATGTGACTTTTTCATACAAAATAGAGAACTTCCGGTCACTTTAGTGGTCCTATTTATTCACTTAAGTAATCTAGAGTATGTCAGTATCTGGGACACAATAAGTTATAAGATAAGCGAAACTATCTATTGTTGATTAAAAATTATAATATCTACTAATGTTAGTATACATAACGCTCTTGGTAACGTTAAACAACTAGAATACATAAAAAACTAAAAATAATTAGTGGCAGAAACTCAAGGATTGAAAATGTATACTAATTAGCTACGCTTCCCGACAGACCGAATTATTAAACTAAGAAACTACTACTCTAGTTAGGGATAGCCGGGTAGCTTGGTTTCATATAATTTTTACCACTTGCGTTGCTTGACTCTGTGATCATAATTCGACCAATGTGAACAGAGTTCGGTCCCTACAACTTTCAATCATATTCTCTCAATTTACTCCCTTAATAGCTTTCTAATAGCTTTCTGCATGAACTTGCAATTACTGATTATCGCTTCTTTTGGTCGGGCTCGGGTGGGATCTTATTGACTTTATCTTTATTCGCAACGTCCTCTGCCTTCTCGTCTTTTTCATTCTTCTTCGGTTCTGCCCCTTCGTCTTTTTCTTTCTTCTCTTCAGGTTCCTCTACTATATCTGGAATGACATCTTTGCCAAGTATTACTTTATGCATCTTCTTACCTTTCTTTTCATATTCGTTAATTAATTTGTTTACTCTCTTCCAAGCCTTGCCATAACTATTGCTTTGCTTCTGAGAAGTCCAGGTAAACAAATCGGCTCTAAGCACGGATGTATTGTCGATCAAAGTTCCCTCTTCGTAGTTTAGCGATTCCGTAGAATCATCTTGTAGGATCATTTTAATTTCTTGATCATGGAAGGCAGTCATCCTTCTAGTTAATAAATATTCTACTAGTATATTCTTCTTCTTTTGTAATAATTTCAAACATTGATCTTCATTTAGTTCGGGAACAACATTCTCCTTTTTCATCTTTTCCTTGGCTTTATTGTCTACAGCTAAGATATCATAAAGAATAGTGGTTTTTACCCAGAGTCTTAATATTGGGACATATGTATAATCCCGGTATTTTGTTTTAATAATTGAATTTGATGTAAATTCATTCATTAATATAGTCGATATTTGATTTGGGACATATGTGTATTCTCCATCAAACAAAGATAACATGATTGGCGATAGTTCTTTTAATGTGAAAAACATATTATTTTTACAATTGTAAGCTTGCAAATGTTCATTGACATCATATTCAGTGACCGACTTATCTTTAATATTTCCAACGGAATCACGTTCATATTTGGTTGACTTTAACAAAAAGTCGTACCTGTCACGAGATCTAGAATTACTCAACGCTAAACCAGTTATGTCAATATAAATACCAGTATCGACATCAACTAGTCTTGCATCAATATTATTCCTTCCGTTTTCTTTCGTTCTTCTACTAATAAACGTTGAAGAATCCAAAAAGTATCGCCCGTAACGGATTTGCAGATCGATATCATTCCCAAAATCAACAATTAGACTCTGGTTAAACTGTCTAGTCAAGTGGTGTAATTCATCAATTGGCATTGTAATATCAACATCTCCATCCCAAGGGAATTTCATACCATCCCAATACCAAGATAGCAATGACCCATGTGCAATCCAACATTTTATATCATACGCATTTGCTAACTTAAACATCGCCTTTAATAATCCATGAACAGACATATCATTCTTCGGACTTTCCCTTACATTTCCGTTATAGAATCTCCAATCATAGTGCATACCGTCAGCAAAACCCCTTTGCGATTTAATTATTGAAGCCTCAGAGAAGTATTTATAAGGTTTTTCAATCGTTGTGGAAAATTTCAAACTATCTAGATATAACTGATCTCTCTGTGATAATGGTTCTTCGGAGCTTTCTAAGCTTTCTATTATCTGGGGCGATTTATCAACAAATTCCTCATGATTCAATTCAATACTATAATTCATGGGATTAGCTTTTATAGGCAAAGTCTTCATGAAGGTAACAATTTGATCCTTAACATTTATAGATCTCTCTACTACATCAGCGTATTGGACCAATTTCAATTTCTTGTCTTGGTTGATGTCAATTTGAAATGCTTTAAACTCAGGAAATAAGAGAATCAATGATTTTGGCGATGGCATGAAATCGTATAGATAGGATCTACCTATTAGAGGACGAAATTCAAAGGACTGTCTTCCAGAATTCGCAAATACATGAAATCCAGTTGAATACTTTTGTTCTTGAATATATTTCAAATTCTTAACCAATTCTTCATCTTTCGAAGTTTCAATTAAGTTCGGTATATCAGCATCATCAATACAATATAGGTTTGGATCTTTTCTATCTTCCTTGGAATTCCTTTCTTTGTCCGTTGATCGAATATCAAAATCTGAACATCTCAGTTTCTCATTAAAAAGATACCTTTCCAATGGTTCCATACTTGTGAAATCTGCCCAATGAAAACCAGGTAGTTCTTCTAGATAATATCTCTCAAGATAATGCAATAATATGGCAAACGTATATCGTGCATCAAATGGTTGATAATCTGGAAATGTAGATGGTAAAGCAATATTATTGAAGCTGTCTGGAGTTCTAATGTCAACTCCTTTTATATCTCGGTAATTTAGGATTTCTTCTAGTTTGGTATCAAATTGACTTGGGGCAAATGCACGGGGCCGTATTCTCCTGGTGAAATTATCCTGATAGTTTTGTACATAATCTTGATTCCAGAAAAGAAATCCCAGCAAAATGGTTATCGTTAGCACGAATATGAATATGATAGCCCGAGACCTTCTAATATGATAGGACATTGTTTATTGATGCAAATGTGGGTAGTAAGCTGGAGCGGAAAGAATTGTAGAGTGATAATTGATAAATTTACATTTTTGATTTTACTTATAATAAATTCTTGAAGGAAATCTTGGTTTTACTTTTAATAGTGAAAAATTAGGCTTTTACGTGTTCATCGCGATGAGTCTGGGCAAGATTCTTAGCCACCGAAAATCTGGGCACCGAATATGAAATGATCAAGAGCATTCAATGAGGTTTTGTCTGAATTTTCTGGAATCGAAAGAATGTCAAAGAATCACTCTCTTTAAGTTTTAGTAAACAATTGGCAAGGTGAGCCTCGCCTGAACAATGTGGCAATCACAGCAATTTCGGCTAATGCATTATTTTTTCGATACAGCCTCTGCTAGATTTTGTTTCGTACCTTAAGTTCATCAGAAAAATATTTTACAATGTTTTTTTTGGAAATGATACCCCATCACGAGTTGTCTCCTGAGCTTGCCATCGTCCTTCCCATACCCTTAAATGCAATAAGCACGTTGGTTGGCTTGGACAAAAATGAAGCGAGAACAGTAGCTTTCACCACAAATATTAATAAAGTTTTTGGTGCTGATTTGAAAGATTCTTGGCAGTATTCATCTGATGGTGGCTAGATTTATTTGGAATTTTCTCTGCATTTACATCTCATGAGGATCTGATTGAAAAAGCTAGGGATTAAGAAACTACCAGGGGATCCGTATATACTTCATTGGACAGCCCTCTACATATTTGTTTTTCCGCCATCGTGACTTCGTCATGTTTGTTCATAGACTTCTCTCCTGGAAGTGCAAATAACCTTAGGTTTGATGAAATAAAACCTTATATCAAACCTGGTCAAACCCTGCTCCCACCTCCCAGCATTCTTCTATAAATTATAATGATAGTGTAACATCAAAGAATTCAATTGAAACTTTTCAGAATTCGCGGTCACACGAGTAACCGTTGCCTGAACTAGATCTCAACTCTCGCATCATAGTGCATGAAATGACAGTGGAAGGTTATTTTTATGATCAAGTATACTCGATATTTAGCTATGCGAAACTCCTGGTTGCCTAAGCACGCGTCCTAAATTCACAGCATGTGCTCAGAACTGTAAGGTCATCCCAGTAAAATTTGGTTGCAAAAAAAAAAGAGTGAGGAAACTCGTGAGATTGCTAAGAGTAGTGTCGTCAATTGTTATATTTCTACATACAATACTTGCCCTCCTACAAGCTGCTTAATATTTTTGTCATAATCTCATTCATTAGCCATTACTATAAACTCAATGCAAAACCTATTTTACAAGTTCCCATCTCATATAGGCATTCAATGGAGTATTATCTACCATCTGCGTATAACATAGTGAATCTAACTTAATATCATCCCCTGCTTTAACTTCAATCTTTGGATTTATTCTACACAATAATACCACTACTTCTGAGGACTTTTGAATGTCTAATAGTATTGCAGTATACATGAATTTTCCTGACTCTGTGATTTTCATAACTTTGTGCGTCGGTATGGTCCCAGTCTCACGAAAGATTGGTCTAATGTAACGAGTGTCTTCCAAAGTTTGGATAATACTTTTGTCTTCACTCTGTACTATCTCTGGTAATTGATTGGAAGTTGGCGGTTTAGCTTCAGGACTATGTTGAACTTCAAACTCATATTTATGAAACTTGAACCAATTGGCTACTGTTTTCCAATCTTTCATACATTTACCAACAATAGGATTTGACAAATCTATAGATTTAGAAGCTGAATTTATTTCCTGGAAGAAATCTTGAAAATTATAATTTAGTCCTCGATTCTCTAAAACAGTAAATTCATCAGATAAGAAGGATTTCACTTCAAATAAAATTTTCTTTGATTTTGATTGATTAGAAGGTTTATTAAATTGAGAAATCAAACTCTTGGTGTTGATAATGGCATTCTTTTTCTTGTGGTGAGGTAGTTGTTGTTTCTTATTTATGCTGGAGGAAGTGATGTCTTGAAGTGGTCTTCGTTTCTGTCTTCTTTTGTCGATCAGAGTTTTATTATTAACTGAAGCTTTTTCAATATGTTGAATGTTTCGTATGTAGTTAACATTGTATCTATCAAATATACTCCTATTCTCACTTGTCATGTTTTCCATTGAATTTAAATGTAAAAGTTGTTGAATTCAATTTGGAGACCAAAAAACTAAAAATGTAAACAAAAAAAACAAAACAAAACAAAATAATTTGTCAACAGGAAAAAAATAATTTGTTTCTTTTTGTGGTTGCAATTCGCAAATTGCTGCAATTTTTTTTAATTCAAATTAACAATTTCATTTTCTTCTTCAAAAGTTCGTCCAATTCCTTCTTCAATTGTCTTTTCTTTAATGCAAAATCTTCATTCAAAGGATCTTCTCTAATTTCAACTTCTAACTTTTTAATTTCTCCTTTAATATTATCAATTTTCAATTGAACTTCCTTTTGATCTAAACCGTCTTCACCAATTGAATTTTCAACCAAGTATGAATTTATAGACATCAACTTCATAGATGCAGGGATTCTTCTCAGCTTATTCTTCCGCTTACCAAACACAGACGCTTTTGCATAATTTCCAGGCAATGGTTTATTAGAAAACATCTCCTTAGAATCAAATGGTTTTGATTTATGTTGCTGTCCATCTCTCAACTCACTGGCTTTAATTTGATTGAATTGAACTCGGACTGATTTGATTATATCTCTAACATGTTCAATATCGGGTGTGTGATCCATAAGAGTGGGGAATAAGTCTCTTGGTCTTCGTATTGCTTCTAATTCTAGTGGTTGATCATAAAAACATTTATGGATGGTTGAAAGGGTCATACTATTATTTTGAAAATATAATGAGTTTGATTCTCTTAATTTATCGAACAGGATTGTTCGAGATTCAAATGAAAGTCGTTCTGAGTTTTGACTGCAATTTCTGTTTTGACCAATTAGCTTTCTAAAAATTGTATCACCTCTGACGGAATCTTTTGAAAGTTTTGGAGATTGAGTGTTCTGTAACAATCTTGGGTCACATGTTGAAAACTTATGATGAGGATTTGCACCCTGGCAATTGGGCGGAGTCATTTCAGAATAATTCATTTTATAGATGAAGGTTTCTATTTGTGTTAGTGTATTAAAACTGATAAGAAAGATTTTTTTTTGCTATCATTTCATCTGTGTCCTATATACTGCAAAAAAAGTCTATATCAATATTTACAGAGCTACTTTTTTTTTACTCTTTCCGAAATGAAACAACCGTCCAAAAATCCCACTCCCATTCCTCTTAACATCATATCCATCTCTAGTTTCCGAAGCCAGACGAGGCTTATCTTTCCCGCCCCGAAACAACAGTCTTCCTCTGGCATTATTATTTTCCACAGGTGCCGACTGTATTTTCGATAATGCATCATCGCGAGGATTTCCAGGATATATTGGAGCAAATACATCAGGTAAATTATCCTCAATATAATCTTCTTCAATAGCTTCTTGATATGTCGGCACTCTTGATAAATCTAAACTATTAATGGTACGAGCAGGAACCATCCCGTCTCCAAATGCACTTTCCATTGAACTGACCATGGATATGGGATAATCATTATCTGACGACAAATCCTCACACGAACTATTTGTTGTATTCATAAGACTTGGAGAATTTCCAGGAGAATGTATTCTGATTAATGGACTTTGTGGAGGATTATCTGCATCAAATACTTCATCGTATACGTGTTCTTGATATAATGGCGGTGCTTCTTCTTGTCTATCAAGACTTGCAAGATCGACATCATCAATTTCATCTTCGTTATCAGTTTCGGTTGATGAGGGAGGACTACGTGCAGAAGATGATAATGATGGGTGTTCTGGATGTTTAAATAAAACATCTTCAGTACTATCACAAGGATGAAAAGTTCCATATGGTTCATCAATGGTGAAGTGTCTTCCAACTACTCTACCTGCATTTGCACTAATATAAACAAATATCGGCAAATTTATTCTTAATTCACTTACATGACCTTCTGGATTTCTTATTTGAATGACAAGTTTTAATCTATGTTTAACGACGATCATGCTATTTTTGCAATCACAACTTTGAGTTAATATTTTTAATTGCTCTGGAACCTTATAATAGGTTTTGAAACTCCATTTTTCATATTCAAGATCATCCATATTAGGTACTGCCAAATCGGTTGATCCGATTATTTTCTCAAATTCTGGAGATCGTATATCATCAAGTTTTACATGATAATGTTGAACAATACTACATTTGATTCCCTTTAAAGATAATCCTTTCAACATGGGGATAATTAATATATCAATCGGTATTGTTGATCCAATAGCTATACCTTTTTTATGAGCTTTTACCGAATATTCAACTTTATTTGGCCAAGTATTGTTAACTTCTAAAGTATCACATAAATTAAAATTTTGAGGATGTAAAGTTCGAACAATTCTTAAATATTTAGAAGTTGAATGATTCTTTTCAAATCTTCCTCGTTCAATTTCACAATGTAATCGATATTGAATACTTGCCACTGATAATCCTTCAACAGTCTCGGCGACATTTGTCGGTAGATACACACTAAATGGTAAACTATAATTACCCTTTGGTAACAAGAACCTATTCAGATGGAGAGATGCAGGATCTATTCCTTTGAATGGTGTTCCATCTAGTCCACTTTCCGGTATATTCAATTCAACGTTAGACACAGATGATCGATTTGATAATGTTCTTGATAAACCATCCTGTTTCCTTGATTTTAATTTATTAAAAGGCATAGTAGTATCTCCATATGTCCCAAATATAATATCCCCTTGTTCACTAGTCAATAAATTGGCCCAATCCACATTTAATACACATACATGATCAAATTTTCTATCACAAACATAACCTAATTTATCCATTCGTAAAAAATCATAATGAAATTCTCCAATAAGTGATAAATGGATTGCTCTAACATAAGCATCTTCATTTAAAGATAATTTCACTCTACCAATTAATGGAACTGTTTCTATTTCATATTCATTTCCTTTTAATAAAATTAAATTTTTATAAGGAGAATTTAATTTGACATCAAACAATATTATATCTAAAGAATGACTAAACATTTATATTGTATTGTATTGTCTTGTCCTTGTAGGATGTACATGTACTCTCGTAACACAAAAAAACAGCTATGACGTAGTCTACTAATATTGCTTGTTGAATATATTTTGCATATAATATAAAAAGTACAGGTTATAAAGAAATCAAGGAAATTTAATTTAGTTTATTGATTTAAATTTATTTAATGATTTTTTAGTTAGTAGTCATCCATACGCCCCCGATGTGTCCTTATCTAATTTTATTTTTTATATGACGGGATTTGGATGATTTGGATGATGATTAGGGGAGCAAAGTTTAAAAAAAAATTAATAATCATAATTTAAACTAAAAAATAAATTTAAACTTTTTTCAATATTCATAGTGAAATTTTCACGCGTTTATGTTACTATGGCAACTACCGGTAGACTTTTCGTATAAATTAATCCTTTACATTATCAATTTGCAATCTATTAAATCTATTTACAAAATCTCTATCTAATTAATAACTTCTTGGAACTTTTGAAAGAATTGTTCAACAACTTCAACACACCAGAATTCACCACTACTCTTAACAAACCCTAAATGTCCACCTAAATCAGTTTCAACCAAACACAAATAAGGATTAGTCTTTGCATCAAGAATAGGTAATCTTGTACCTACAGCAGGATCATCAGTTGAATTAATCATTAATAATGGAGTCTTAATCTTTTGAAGTCTTCTAGCTGGAGAAAGTTCTCGATAATATTCAAATGCATTAGCATATGGAGTAGTCTTACAAGTGATTGCATTATCAAATTGCCAAGTGGTTTTAGCTTTGGATGCTTGTTCAACAACATTTTGTTCAGCAAAATGAGGATTATGATTGTTGAATTCTACACTATTATTCTTGACTAATTTAATTAAAAATTGAGTTATGGCTGGATTAATTAAATATTTCCCCGTCCAGGAATTTTCAATATGATAAGCACTATCAACAAAATCCCAAGGACATCCAACCGCACATGCTGCTTTAACTAATCCAGAGCCACCCTTTTCTTCTTCTTGCTCCTCCTCACCTAAGAAATTCGAAAGCATGGCAGCACCAAATGAAAATCCAACAGCATAGATTGGTCTATTAGGATATCTCTTTTTGAAATCAACAAGTACTTCTCTAATATCTCCAGTAGATCCAGCATTAAACAAAGCACCCGTGGTGATTTTTGTACGACAACACCCACGATTATTCACAACCACAGTATCCCAATCATTACAATTCTTATGAATCGATTCTGCTAAATTACGAATTAAAGCTTCATGACTGCCCCCCGCTAATCCATGGAAAATCACAACTATTGGCGTGGTGGATTCTTCATCGACGACATGACGGGATTCTAATTCTTCTGGAGTGAAATATCTAGTACGTGGATGTAATTTTGGGAACCCCTCAGGTAAAGTTTTCTTCACCAACTCCTTAAATTCATCCTTGGATTCCGGTTTTGGGATCACCCAATCTAATGAACAAATCCCTCCATCATTATATGTAAATAATTCTCTTCCATAATAAATTTGGAATTTTTTGGAACTATCAGCAGATGTATAATATAAGGTTTGTAAAGACCCATTAAATAAAAGTGGGTTTAACCATAATTTCTTGGATTCATCGATTAAGCTTAAATTATCCTTGACAAATTCGGAGAATTTGATTTTATCATCTTTTTTGGTTATTAATTGAATTGATTTTTCATCTTGACATTGATGAATTTTGATGTTACTTCTAAATCCCCAGTTTAAGATACCCATATTCTTGAATGTGATTTGATATTAACTTTTCTCGGGCAGTAAAACTTTTACTTTAAAAAGAACTGGAAATGGGATGGTAGTATTGTTTATATACACATGTTGTTTAAACGATGAGGAAATTTTTCAGGTATCTCCGGAGTTAACGAAATCTTCACACAAAGCCGGTTAACGAGCTCGCCAATAAAAAAATTGCTGCGAAAAACGTTAAATTTCTTTTTTATTTATTGACCCAACAATTTTAAATTCTCGAGACATGAGATCTAAACTCTGATTACAACAATAGAGAGAACGGAGTTTCAAGCTATTCAACCGAGGTTACTATCGATTCAGTTGAAACTTCTACAAAAGCCATGCTCTTTTCAAAATAAAGCTTGTTAAATTGTCTTTATATATAAAACCTATTTCTGTTATTTATCTATTATATCCTCCAAGATTGAAGAAAACAAAAAACTCATACATATCAATATTGTCCCTTTTTTATTAATTTATAATATATTGCCTTATTTCGCAACACCAGTAATCTTAACACTATTACTCTTATTCACCTCAATACTAGCCTTTCTACGAAGCAGAACCGCTTTGATCGCCGACTTTGACCGTTCTGAAGATTCGCTATTTGCCAAATGTCCTCTATCATCCAAATCCACCGTTCCAGGACTTTCAAATAAACTAACTTGTCCCGCCAATAACCCTAAAGTCTCCAAAACCTGAGAAGGTTCAGTTAAATGAGCATTAGCCACAGTTTTCTTTGATGCAGGTCCAACTGCAACCGGATAGAATCCATATGACCCAAATCGATTCTTGGGGATTCCTTTTTCTTTCCAACTGGTTTCAATATCATTCAAGGATTTAAACATATCTTCATCGGTTAAATCATCTCCTAGACATAAGACAAAATCGGGGGATTGTTCAGGTGGGACATCCTTAGGGCAATTATTAGTAGAATGAAGATCTTGTTTTGCTCCATGAGGATGAAGGACCAAACGTTTGACGATTTCTCCTTTGTTGAGGAATCGAGGTCTGACTTCGATATTTGCCTTACCTGCCATCACTTCAATATCATATTCTTTGGCAATTGTGTCGTTTAATTGTTTGAGACATTTCTCGGCTTGATAGGTTCCCAATTCAGGATCAGCACGACGATAATGCCAGGTCAAGGCGACTTTCTTCCTTTCAATGTGTGAGCCGGGTGTTTTGGAGGTGTATGATTTATATACCTCGTCGACTTTTGCTTGCCATGACATATCGAATGATGCGGCGAGATTAACCCATTCAGATTCACCAATATCCTTGATAAAACATCCATGTTCGGCAGATAAACCGACGTTTTTGGTTCCCATCCATTTATCCAAAAATGCTTGATCTCTTCCTGAAATAATCCAGATTTGATTCTTAGGGTCGGCAGTTAAGATATCCAAAATACGATTTAATTTATCTGATGGAATAGCCGATGCTGGATCTTTGACAATTGGGGTCAATGTCCCGTCATAATCAAATAAGAATAATCTTCTCTGAGAATTCATATAGTTCTTCAACAAAAGTGGTCTATTCAAGGCTGGAGTATAAGTGCTAACATGAGTAACTAAGGAATGTTCAATAATGTTACTAATGAATGTTGAAGTCCAATTTTGAATTGTATTTGAAGTTACTTTTTTGTATAATCGTTGTTCTAATTCTAATTTATCTTCGTCACTCAATAATAGGGCGTCATTGATTGTTTTGGCAATCCCAACCGAATCCCAAGGATTAACAAGAATAGCTTCATCAAGAACAGATGCTGTTCCGGTGAATTCAGATAAGATTAATGGGGAATTATTGTTCTTTTGACACATGACAAATTCCAAAGAAGTAGTATTCATTCCATCTCTGACAGAAGTAATCAAAGCCAAATCAGCAACTCTTAACAAAGCTAAATATTCATCTTTGGCAATTCTCATTTGATAATGTAAAACAGGAGTATGATTCAAATTACCATATTGAGAATTGATTTGATTAATCAATTCAGTAGCTTTCTTTTCAACGTTACCGGAATGAGTTAATAATGGACTTGAAACTTGAATCAATACAACTTTTTCTCTCCATTCTGGATACATATCCAAAAACATTTGGAAAGCTTCTAATTTTTGAACAACCCCTCTTACTTTATCCAATCTATCTCTTCCTACAATAATTTTCTTCCCCTTGTAGATGTTCTTCAACGCGTTTACTTTACTTTCAATCCCTTGATCATCAAATGCATCATGTTCGATTTTTTTAGTATCAATTCCAATTGGTAAAGTTTCAACCGAGATAGTAGTTCCATAAGCAAATACTTTATTTGAAGTGACTTCAAATCCTAATACACGAGTACAACAAGAAAGGAAATGTCTTTGGAAAGATTCCGATTGGAACCCAATTTTATCAGCACCAACCATTCCATCTAATAATTGTGCTCTTTTAGAAAGACATCTAAAATATTCAGAAGATGGGAATGGGACATGAACAAATAATCCAATATAAGCATCCGGGAATTCCATTCTTAATAATTGTGGTAATAACAATAAATAATAATCATGAATCCAAATAATATCACCTGGTTTATAAATTGACTTAATTTTATTTAAATAAACTTCATTAAACTTAACATAATCATGCCAAGCTTCAGCTTCAGCTTTCCCATCAGAAGGTTGTCCTTGAATATAATGGAAAACCGGCCATAATACATCTTCAGCATATTTTCTCCATCTACTTTGATCACGTCTTAATAACCAAACTGGATGAATATTATCCGATCCATTAGCTTTACGTAATTTATCTTCCAATTCTACCTTATCTTCATCATCCAAATAAAGAGCATCATCAATACCTTCACCATTAGCAAACCAATTAGGGTTTTTACTGGTATTAATTTCTCCAGTCCAAGCAATTAAATGAGATTCCCAATCTGAATGTTGTTCCAAAAAAGTTTGTGAAGAATATAAGGCAGAATTACCTCTTACTGGTTCAACATCCCAATAATATTGACCAGTTGAACTATCAATGTTATTAATGATTTGAGTTGGTAATGACGTCATTACATTAAGGATTCTACCTGATAATTTAGCTTTAGGGTTGGCTGCATAATCTTTTGGAGAGATGATCTTCTTGATGTCTCCGTTAGGAAGTGTACGAGTACCATTTGTTCCATTCATAGTGTTTAATAATTTTTTTTTGGAATTTGATGTCAATTGTTGTCTATAATAATTGTTTAGTGATGACTTGAGTATATGGCAATGAACTGTTTTGGAGGGGGGGATAGCGGAGGATTTTGTGTGGTGGAAAAAGAAAGCCGATCTGTCCTGAAAAATGATTTGAAAGGTATTGGAATAATGAATTCAAAGAAAAGGGTTACCACAGGGATTATATAAATATAAATTGAAAATTGGAAATATGAAAGAAAAAGAAGGAAATTGAAATTAAAATTAAAGAAAATGTGTTAAAAATGTTACATCTAGAAAGATCTATACAACCACTTGTGAAGATAATAAATAATTTTTCATTATGAGATAATAATAAAAAAACGATGATTGCTTTCTTGGAATTTTATTCTATTAATTATACGTAAAGGGAGAGAACAAAAAAAAATAATTCTTCTATCAGTTTCTTTATCGCCCTCAAATGAAATAAACATCCATTCTTACATACAGGAAAACAACACACACATTTTTTATCACATTTACACTACCCACCACATTCTTAAAACGATTACATCATCATACAATTACACACATTTCAGTTACACTTACACTCTATTACCAATGTTAGGACTCCCACAACCCATCTATCCGCGTGTTTTATTAATTTGGTTGAGCCACTTCTAAATTATCCCCCCCTATTTCTACAGACCCACATACACAAACTACCCCTGAAATGTTCGAATGTAATCAGTTGAGTAGACAAAAAAACGTTGATAAGGATATTTTTTATGTGTTGTTTCAAATTTCTTTCATTGTAGAAAATTTTGCAACCTATTTCCCTATTTTCCCGTATGTGCTGTCCCCCCTAGAGAATTGTAAAATTTCATTCTTCTCACATTTACATGAAACATCCAACACATTGGATAACTACAACCGAGAGAGTAAACTACATGTCTACGTCATCAATAATCTTCCTACGATAATCTACAGACAGAGCATTCTTTAAAAACAAAATTTTTCTTATTTTTATTCCTATTTTTCTTATTTATAATTGTAAATCCATTTAACCCAATAAGTAAAAAATTACCAAATAAAAATACATAAGATACTTTCACAACACACACTATCAAACAAAAACACACTACTAAACAACTACTACTAAATAATAGATAACATTATCTTCTCACCATAGTATATTCATTCATTTCATATGACTTATTCTAATGATATTTTTCTATTTTCAAAAAAACTCAACTACACTTAAGCTTGAGGTTGTTCAGCAACTGGAGCTTGAGCACCTTCAGACTTCTTATATTCTTCAAAAGCAGTCAAAGCATCTTCGAAATGATTATTAAATAAATCATCATCTTCCAATAAATCTAAAATTTCTTGATTTTCTAATCCCAACATCATACCAGTAATCTTACCAGCAGCTTCTGGTTCTTGAGCTTTACCAGTAGCAACAATCTTTGGATATAATTCTTCACCCAAGATTCTCTTTTGTTGATCTGGTGGAGCATTAGCAATAATAGCAGCTAAATCCTTTTGACGATTACCACCTTGCTTTTGATTACGGTTTGGATAATAACCACCTCTTTGTTGTTGGCCTTGTCCTTGTTGTTGTTGTCCTCCTCTCATGTTTTGTTGACCATTGAAATCTTGGAATTGAGGTGGCATACCATAAACTGGAACTGGTTGACCACCATTTGGTCCACCTGGTCTTGGCCATTGTTCTGGACCTCCAAATGGTTGTCCTCTACCTCTCATCATCATTTGAGGGTTTGGACCTGGGAATGGTGCTTGACCTCTACCACCATTTGGTGGGAAGAAACCTTGTTGACCATAAAAGAATGGTGGCATGAAATTGGCACCTGGCATTCCACCGGATGCAGCAGCATTTTGCATTCTCATTTGATTTCTAGCTTGGATTTGTTGTTCTAATTGAGAACGTCTAACATCCTTACGTTGAGCTAAAGCAACATATAATGGCTTACCAGCGACCATTCTTTGATTCATTTCAGTAATGGCTTTAGTAGCTTCTTCTGGAGTTGAGAAACAAACAAATCCAAAACCCTTGGATTTACCAACTTCATCAACCATAACCTTAGCAGAAGTAATAGAACCAAATGGTTTGAATTCTTCTTCTAATTGTTCAGAATCAACAGATTCATCTAAATTCTTAACAAATAAATTGACACCTTGATATTTAGATAATTTTTCTAATCTAGTAGATTCATATTGTTTCTTTAATTCTTCCATTCTTTCTCTCTTCTTTTGAGCTCTACCAACATAAATCTTTTGACCATTGATTTCTTTATCATTTAATTCTTCAACGGCCTTAACAGCAGATTCATGTTGTTCAAAGTTAACAAAACCAAAACCCTTAGATTTACCATCTTGATCCTTTTCCAAATAAATGGAAGTAATACCACCGTATGGTTTAAATAAGTTTTCAAAGTCTTCGTCACTAAATTCAACATCAATGTTTTTAACATAAACATTAGTATAATTAGCCTTCATTTCTTCAAATTTAGATTCACGATCTTTTTTGGAAATATGTTTACCAACGAAAACTTCACGGTCATTTAATAACATACCATTAACATTTTCAATAGCAGCTTCGGCAGCTTCGGCAGTTTCATAATGAACAAAACCAAAACATTTAGATTGACCCATATCATCAGTAGCAACCTTACAAGATAAGATTTTACCAAAAGCAGAGAAAGTATCATGTAAAGCCTTATTATCAATAGCTGGATGTAAGTTCTTAATGAAGATATTACCATCACCAGATCTTCTAGAAGCAGGATCTCTTTGAGACCACATGATACGACATGGACGACCTTCAATTAAACTATAGTTTAATTCTTCAATAGCCTTTTCACCATCTTCCATTTTATGGTAGTTAACATAAGCATAACCTAAAGATTTCTTAGAAACAGCATCACGACAAACTCTAATAGAAGAGACTTGACCGATTGGGGAAAAGATTTCAAAAAGAATAGCTTCATTAACAGATGGATTTAATTCACCAACATAAAGAGAAGCAGAACTGTCGGCAACATTAGCACCTTCAGCTTGTTCTTCAGTAGCAGCTTGTTCAGCAGAAACAGGAGAAGTTGAAGCTTGTTGTTCTTCAATGTTCAATTTTTCCAAAGATTCTTGGATTTGGTTAGTTTCTTCAGCAGACATGGTTGGATTTAATTGAATTAAATGGATTTTTTTTTTTAATATTTTTTTTTTAATATTTTAAGTAGACTTTTTTAATGAAAGTTAAGAAATTGGGAGATTATCTTAGCTTAGATTATTTGGGAAGTTTGATTGAAATTTAGTTTCCTTTAAAGTTGACTTAAAGAAGAAGAAGAAGAAAGAAAGAGAAGAGGAAAAGTTACAAACATGAAATTTTTTTTTTTGGTTAAATTTTTTTTCTTTAGTTCTTTGGTTGTTGTATTTTTTTTTTTTTTGCTTGTAGACCTCTTCTTCTCTCTCTGTTAAGAAGCAGTAAAAGCGTGGGTCAGTTGGGAGAGAATTTATAAATTTAAATCAAATAAAAAAAAAAAAGAAATCAATCGACGAAAATTTTTTCATTAGAGATTAACTATTGATGTTTGGATGTTATATGGATTACGCGATGAGAAACTTGTGTTACCCGGATAACTCTTTCTTTATTTTGTCAAATTGGCTGCAAATGATCTTAATCTAATCTTACTGGAATAGAGACTGGTAGAAGTAATGTTAATAAATTGACTCTTATCGTATTTAGAAGGTTCTATATGATTCCCAGGGATCCAAGTATCCAACCACACAGAAGATGGGAATGAATGTGTCGTGACAGTAGTAGCTAACGAGCACTCTTTCTCTCTCTCTAATAATATACGATTTTATAAAATTACAAATATACAAACTGTTTATATAATAACAAAATAAATGATATACAACAAAAAGGAACAATATACAAATCAATTGGATGATGGTTTAGCTTGTGTTTTTAATCTATTATACATTTCACTGATTTTTTTACTTGGAACAACTGATGGCCAATAAAGACCAGCAAATGACCAAAGATGTTTCTTTACTGTTTCTCCATTTTCAACCGAAGATGACTTTTTGGATTCCTTATCTATGAAATCTCCAATTGTTAATAACTCACTTTTTAATATCTTAGCCCATTCATGTTTGTCTAATCCTTTACTTCCCTTATGCAATCTGCTTAATGATTTAGTTACTGGTTGCATTGTAGATTTACATTGAGCTTCATCCATACTGTCATATTCCAATTTACGAGCTTCTTTCTTATGATGATGAGAATTCTCATGTTGTCCATGTTCATGATGACGATGAGGATGAGCATGAGCATGATGATGATCATTTTGATTATGATGTTGAGGAGAACGATGATGATGGGTTTCAGGTGAAAGAAGTTTAGGACCAAGTGGTCTCTTTGGTTTAATCTTTCTAAATGTCATTTCAGGAGATTCATTCTTGATTGGTTTCTTAGATTTCAAAGGACCTGATACTGATGTTGGAGGTATTGGAGTTGCAGATTTAGGCTTTCTAACTCTCTTCTTAACCGGTACAGGTGTTGATCCACCCGCATTTTCAGGTTCTTCATCCCGAAGTAATGTAAACAAATAATCAACCCTTCTACCTAAATGAACAGCACCTGGAACTTTCTTAGAATTCTTATTATTAACAGCTTCTTCTTCTTTATTGGCAGCATCTTTCAATTTCGCCTTATCTTTTGGATTTGGGGCAGCCTCTAAGAAAATCTTATTCTGTAATCCTAAGACAGGATCATCTCTAATTTGGACCCAAGATCCATATCCAAACTTATAAACACCAACTAATAACATAGCATCATCTTTAGCTGTCCAATCACAAGTCCAAGCTTGAACTTGTTTAGGTTGTCTAGGAAGTTGAATATTCATTGGATTTTCTTTTGGTACAATCTTTTCTAATAATTTCATATCAACTGGTCTATTCAATACCAATTCAGCATTGATATTTTTCACACCTTGATATTCAAATAAAACTGCCTTCTTCTCTTTCTTTTTAGCAATCCATAATGCAGTTGGGTTTGGTTCACCTGGTTCAAGAGGTTTATCCTTTTGTTCCTTGGCTTTTTTCTCCAATTCCGCGAGTGCTTGAGTACGTCTAGCTTCTTCTTCTTTCACCAATTGTCTGGAAGTGTTGATAATTTCATTATATGCATGTTTAACTAATACCGGGTTCTTGTTTGTGATACTACCTTCTTCAACTAATTGTTCCCATTTACCACTCAAATCACCCAATCTTAAGATTGATCTATAGATACCTCTGATTTCCTTTTCAGATAATTGATGATCACTAGCATTTCTTCTTCTTGTAATCCTAGTATCATCTTCATCTTCAACTTCTGCATCACTTGGAACAGAGGATCCATTTTCAAATTTAAGAACAGCTGCCTTTCTTCTTGAATACATTGCAATTTGTTGTTGTAAATATTCTTCATCAGCTTTCTTCTTTTCTTCATCTTTCAATTTAGTTAATTCATCTTCAGGTATAATATCATCCCATTCAACATCTGCTTTATAATCAGTCACTTCAAATTGTTTCAAAAATTCTTCAGAACCTAAATTAGATTCTCCCAAATCTGGAGTTGTAATATGATCTTCAGCATGACTTAAAACATCATCTAAATTCAAATCTTCCAATTTCTTTTGATTATCATTATCTTTAAACATATTAGCAGCACCGAATTTCAAAATATGACTTAATTCACTACTTGAAGGTTCTGTTTTACTCTTATTAGAATTCTGATCAGTAATACCCAAAGAAATAATAGCATATTCCAAAATCATCTTCTTTCTAGCTCTTTCCAAAATCTCTTCTTCCACAGTATCCTTACTAACAAATCTATAAACTGAAACATGATTCTTTTGTCCAATTCTATGAGCCCGTGCCATCGCTTGTAAATCAGCTTGTGGATTCCAATCAGAATCAAATATAATAACAGTATCTGCCGTCATTAAATTAATACCCAATCCACCAGCTCGAGTTGACAATAAAAATATGAAATCTTTAGAATCAGGAGCATTGAAATGATCAATTGAAATTCTTCTTTGTGCGGACGGTATACCTCCATCTAATCTTTGGAATTGATATCCTTTGATAGATAAATAATCCCCTAATATATCCAACATTCTAACCATTTGTGAAAAGATTAAGACTCTATGTCCTTCCTTTTTCAATCTAGTTAATAATTGTTCCAATAAGACCATTTTACCCGAGGACATAATCATTCCTCTGAGGATATTATCACGAGATGCAGAACCGGCTTTTGACAAGACTCTTTCTTCTGCTCCATCGAATAAATATGGATGATTGGATGCTTTTTTCAATTCACTCATAATGTTCAATAATGAAATTTGTGATCTAGCACCAGCATTCAAAGCAGCATAATTCTTAGTGATTATATTCTTATAATATTCAGTTTGGATATCTGATAATTCAACTCTTAAAATTCTTTCTGTTTTAGAAGGTAATGATTTCTCAACGTCTTTCTTTAATCTTCTTAATATGAATGGTTGGATTTTCTTTTGTAAATCTTTGATATAAAGTTCTTGTTCTTCATCCTGGGTTTCAAAATCGATTTCTTGTTCGATATTAATTTTACCTGGCATTAAGAAATTACATAATGCTGCTAATTCCTTCATGTTATTTTGCAATGGAGTACCAGTAATTAATAATCTATTTGCAACCTTAAACCCTACTAATGATTCATATAAAGATGATTCTGCATTCTTTAATCTATGAGCTTCATCAACTGCCAAGAATTGCCATTTGATTGAACCTAATTCAACTCTATCTTTAAGAATATATTCATATGTAGTTAACAAGATGTTGAATTTAGGTTTACCATTTGAAGTATAAAGTTCATAATCTCTAATTGTCTTTCTAGCTTCACCATTACCTAAATAATAAACACAATTAACATCAGGTGCCCATCTTTCAAAAGTTTCTTGCCAAGCAGGAATGGTCGATAATGGAACAACAACCAAATGGGGACCATTTTGTCTTCTTGCAAAGATTAACCATGATAAAAATGAAATTGTTTGAATTGTTTTACCTAAACCCATTTCATCAGCCAAGATCCCATTTTCATTTCTGGACCATAAGAAAGCCATCCAGTTTAAACCTGTCAATTGGAAATCTCTCAATTCCCCATTCTTGATGAATACTGGTTGTTTCACTAATTTTTCAAATCTTGGTCTTTGAGAAAGTGGATAATTTGCAGAAAGATTAGGTAAGATTTTTGATTTTAATCGTTGTTGATATTTTGAAACTTGATCAGGAGCAATATTGGCAATTTCTTCAGCATCTTCCCAAGAACATTCATCATAATATAATCTTCTCCATTTAACGAAATATTTCAATTTATTCTCACCTTGTTCATCTTCAATTCTTTGACTATCAACGATTCTTTCAACATGCGTATATTCCTCTTGTTCATCTCTTCTTCTTTCTCTTTCTAAATCCATGGCCTCGATGTCTTCCTTGGTGGTTAATGGATCATTTCGTATTTCGAGATCATACATTATAAATTGCTTAATATAATTGTCTACTTTTCTAAAACCTTTAAAGTCTTTTAAATCTTGATACTTTTCCCATGTATTATGTAAATGAGATGCATCGGTCCATTTAATCTTGAATAGATAATCTAACTTAGGTTCATTCGTTAGTTCAGCGTTGTCTTCATTTAGTTTATGATCCATTACAAGGTCAATACCTCTCTCATCTTCAGGTTGTTCATTGGCTTGTTGATAATAGTAATAATCACCATTTTCATCGTCTTCATCGAATTCTGGTTCACTTTCAAGAAGATCTTCATCATCTTCAAAATCGACATTATAATTAACTTGTTTATTATTTCTAGATGAAAATCTAATCTCTTGCGGCGTAGATGATGAAGTCCGGGATTGGGTTAATTTCTTCTTTTTATGCTTTTTGGTATGTGCCGTTTTAGGAGTATGTCTCTTATGATTTACAACAAATTCATCATCTTCATCGTCATCAAATTCATCTTCCTCTTCCTCATCCTCATCATCTTCTACTATCCCATCACTATATTCGTCATGATGGGTTGTTCTCTTTTTCTTTCTTTTTGGAGCAGCGTCTTCGTCGGAATCACTTTCTTCTACAATGGAAGGTGCATGTCTCTCACGACGAGATCGCCTAAGTCCATAGAGTTCCGGGTTTAACTCAGCTTCTTCCGGTATAACTAATTTTACCATATTCTATGATTGATGCAAAAATGTAAAAAAATATCACCAGATAATCACTGGGTAGGGGTTTTATATGGGAGTAATTATAAACTGACCAGGAACAAAAAAGGGGGATAATGGTTGTAACAGATTTGTGATGGAATTACCCTTACTCTTCTATGTGTATATTTTCTATATATATGTGATCTATATGAAATCAGTGGATTGATTATTGATAAATCTATTTTTACCTAATGACCACAAATTACTTTTTGAAACAAAACTGATGTTCAACAAGCGTCTTGTTTTCCTATTTTTTTGTAAATTTGTTTTGTATCTAGTGAATATATGAGTCACTGTCTTTCTATACAATCTAATACCACTTGGATTTTAATGGGAATAGATATTGGGGGGTTGTTTTGTAAAAAATCGGTAAAGGGGGAAAAGAGGGAAGAAAGAAAAGAAAACCCAACAACAACAAAATTTTTCTATTGGCTCAAAAAACCGGCGACAATCATCAGCCGAAACGTGATTTGCTGTTTTAAATGAAGAATTATTCGATAGTTAATGAATTAGAAGTTTAAAGTACAAGAAACAGGCATTAAAATAGCATTTCTACAAAGGTCATGATTATCATAACTTCGATAACAACATTAAAATTGAAGATGTTCTTTGGATATTTATTACAGAGAAATTGTTTCTATTATTTGACATTAGCCATAGCAAGGAAAAGATGACATCTATCAACCATTTCTAACCAAGCCGAAAGGAGCAATTTTTTGCAGCCAACATCAAAGATCGACGTTCAGTAAATCAACTACAATACCAAAGACCCAAATAGTCGATGGTATGTTGTCATGCGTAAGCATGAGTCGATTTGCCTTCATCAATATTCAAGTTGACAAGAGCAACATTTTTTGCAACCATTTTGGATAGATTTGACCTTTGGGTATCTGAAGTGGCGAAGTAGCATAGTTATCAATACCTATCAAGCAGTAATAGCTCAACTAGAGGGTGTGTTTCAGCTTTAAGTTAGTAGAATAGTATGATCTAAACGGACATTTAACTCCTAAAGGAAGGATAAATGTCGTTATAAGCAACTTACCAGCAGCATACAACTTAGACTATCATAGGAGACAGACTCTGACATATTGGCAACAGCATACAACTAAAGAACTAATACAATCAGTACTAATAACAGCAACATCAACCCTAGAAGATCTAGAAGAAGGTCCCAATGGACCACATACCATCAAAGTAGGAATTAATTAACTTTTTTCACTATGATTCATAACATACCTGTCCTAGTTAAGTGTGTTTTAATTCTACCATAGTAGAAAAAGAGAAAGGAACAAAAAACAGAATTTTGGGAAAATTAAAATTTGACGATTTTTTTTTCTGATTCTTCTGTCAACAGAAACAAATTCAAGAAACTGAGACAAAAATTGAGTTTAGAACGACCTTCGCATTTACTTTCCTATTCAGTATTCACAAGTAGTTACCCGGAGTTGGTTGGAAGTGGGGAGACAACATATGGTTTGTTTTTTTGCAACCATCTTTCCCATTTCCTAATACAGCCATGTAAGAGTCAAGCAAAAGATGTACTAGAGTTTCATTCGCTATGTAAATGTCGATTGAAACTTAATGTCTAGACATCTAGAGAGGCGAAGTACACAGAAGCCATCGGCCATAATGTATTAACGAGTAGATGTTCTTGGGTTTCACTTAATTTATTAGGTAATTTATTAGGTTCGTTTAGTCAAGATATTAAACCTTTTATCTTTATGATCTTAAATTGCAGTTAGAAGAGCCTTATAAAGTTTCTTTGTGCTACTTATGTCAAGAATTTATGTCCCATTGCCGAAGGTAAGAACAAATTCTGAGTGTTATCCATATAAAGCTTCAAAATATTACATCAAGATGAAACAATTTAAGAGGAAATATGGAGAGTAGATCATCCAGTCATACATCCAATGACCATAGAGTTTCCATCTACAATTGACTATATTCTTTAAATTTGCTATTTGACAAGGACATGTTGTTTATGGAAAAAGGGCCAATCACATGACATGGTTTAGTAATTGTACTGACATTTACTGAGAGAAATGTATGGGCTCAGTAGTAAACTATGTCCTTAACAAAAATTAGTAATAAAATATTTTGTGCAATTTTAAAAAAAAATTTTCAAAAGAAAGAAAAAAAAAAAATTTAGAGTGCGTCTTTAACGTGATGCCACATACAAAAATTCAGTCAATTAATTATCATTAATAATCCTTCTTTCTTTTCTTAAGTGAAAATCGTAAACTAAACCAACAATGAGTTCTAAAGGGAAAAATAACACTAGAGCAGCAGAAAGTAGTTCTAAACACCATAGAATTGCTATCGTTTCTGCCGATAGATGTAAACCAAAAAAGTGTAAACAGGAATGTAGAAGAAGTTGTCCTGTTAATAAGACTGGTAAATTATGTATTGAAGTTACTCCAACATCCAAAATTGCATTCATTTCAGAAATTTTATGTATTGGTTGTGGTATTTGTGTCAAGAAATGTCCATTCGATGCTATCACCATTATCAATTTACCAACCAATTTAGAAGGTGAAACTACTCATAGATATTCTGCCAATTCATTCAAGTTGCATAGATTACCAACTCCAAGACCAGGTCAAGTTTTAGGTTTGGTTGGTACTAATGGTATTGGTAAATCTACTGCTCTTAAGATTTTGGCTGGTAAACAAAAACCAAATTTAGGTAGATTTGATGATCCACCTGATTGGGAAGAAATCTTGAGATATTTTAGAGGTTCTGAATTACAAAACTATTTCACTAAAGTTTTAGAAGATAACATTAAAGCCATTATTAAACCACAATATGTGGATAATATTCCTCGTGCATTGGTTAAATCTCCTGTCAAAGAAGTCGGTGCCATTTTAGCCGCCAAAAATGAAAGAAAGAGTGAATTTGATTATATTTTAGATATTATGGAATTAAAACATGTTCTTAAGCGTGAAGTTGTAAACTTATCTGGTGGTGAATTACAAAGATTTGCACTTGCTATGACTTGTGTTCAAGATGCCCAAGTTTATATGTTTGATGAACCATCTTCTTATTTGGATGTTAAACAAAGATTAAGAGCTGCGGAACTTATTAGATCATTATTGACTCCTACCAGTTATGTCATTTGTGTTGAACACGATTTATCTGTTTTGGATTATTTGTCTGATTTTGTTTGTATTCTTTATGGTGTTCCGTCTGTTTATGGGGTTGTTACATTACCATCTTCAGTTAGAGAAGGTATTAATATCTTTTTAGATGGTCATATTCCAACTGAAAATATGAGATTTAGAACTGAATCCTTACAATTCAGATTAACTGATGCTGCAGATGGATTAGTTTTAGATCAATCAAATGCTTTTACTTATCCATCTATGGAAAGGACTCAAGGTGATTTCCATATGAGGGTTGAAGCTGGTGAATTTACCAACTCTGAAATCTTGGTTATGATGGGTGAAAATGGTACTGGTAAGACTACTTTCTGTAAATTATTAGCTGGTGCTATTGCTCCAGATGGAGGTCAAGAAATTCCGAAGTTGAATGTTTCTATGAAACCACAAAAGATTGCTCCAAAATTTGCTGGTACTGTCAGACAATTGTTCTTTAAGAAGATTAGAGCTGCATTCTTACATCCACAATTTCAAACTGATGTTGTTAAACCATTGAAGATTGATGATATTGTTGATCAAGAAGTTCAAACCTTATCTGGTGGGGAATTGCAAAGAGTTGCTATTGTTTTAGCATTAGGTATTCCAGCTGATATTTATTTGATTGATGAACCATCTGCATATTTGGATTCTGAACAACGTATTATTTGTTCCAAGGTTATTAGAAGATTCATTTTACATGCCAAAAAGGCTGCATTTGTTGTTGAACATGATTTCATTATGGCTACCTATTTGGCTGATAGAGTCATTGTCTTTGAAGGTGAACCATCCATAAATGCTGTTGCCAGAGCTCCAGAATCCTTATTGACTGGTTGTAACCGTTTCTTGAAGAATTTGAATGTTACTTTCAGAAGAGATCCAAACTCTTTTAGACCAAGAATTAATAAATTAGATTCTCAAATGGATAAAGAACAAAAATTATCTGGGAATTATTTCTTCTTGGACAATACTGAATTATAAAAGTTTTAATTTTATTTCATTTCTTCGCATCGCCATCATCAGCATGCATCAATAATTTCATTGTGGGTCCTTTTAATTTGTACATTAATATTTTAGCTGCATCATTATTGCATTGTTGTTGTAAAACTTATGATTATGACGTTCCATAGGTAATAATAGACTGGGAGTTCAATGAAGGGTTTAGAATTTGGGTTAAATTTGTTTGTTTTTCCATGTTAACTATTAAAAAAATCCAAAAAAATACCAATCTTATGTTTATTAAATGTCAATCCTATTCAATCCTTCATTTTGAAGTGAGAAAGTGTTGTAAATCAAAATGGTTCTTAATATTTTGAAAGTTTTATACAAGAAAGCAATGAAAATGGTTTGTATTTATTCATAAATCTTTTTTCTTTTACTTATATACTTATATAGATACACAATAATAGTAATTTATACGCTGTCTCCATACCATATACCCTTCCCGCAATATTTTGCAGTCAAAACAAAAGCCTTGCTGAGAGAATCACATGTCAGTGCTACCAAATATATACTTTTTTTTGCCCAACTGAACACGTTAGAGTAAAAACCAGAGAGGGCAAGTACGAAAAAAATATTCAACTTACTTTGAAATTAACTGTCAACATTTAAATCAACTTTTTGATCTCCCAACCCAATAAGAAAACAATCAAAGATGTCAGCACAACCAGCAAATGGAGGTGGTGTACCAATTCAGATGTCACCCCAACGTTCACCAGTCGCCATAAGTATTGCCAATTATTTATTTCAAAATCCAATTTTAAAACAAAGAACCGGATTATTAGAAAATACCAATGATGTTGATTTCTTTAGATATAAACGATTTGAAAGAGCATTATTAAGTGAAGATTATAAAACCAAGCTTCAAAATCCCAAGAATGGATTAATCCCAATTAAAGATTCTCAAGAAGTTCAAAGAATTTTAATTTTATTAATTCAAAATCAATTAATTATTCCAATTCAAAAATTACATTATGCTGAAATTAAAGCTATAAAAGGTTGGAAACCAAATAAACAAAAACCAACAATAAAGAAATCAGATAAAGCATTAATTGATCCTAATGCTTATTATGGTTGGTTATATCTGAAACCAAATCCTTATATTTTATTATATAGTTTATTAGCAATTTCAGGTGTATTTGCAATTATATTATTCCCATTATGGCCAACTTCGATGAGAAGAGGTGTATGGTATCTTTCAATGGGTGCATTAGGGTTGATTGCTTTGTTTTTCGGTATTGCAATAGTAAGATTGATCATTTATTTAGTGTCATTGGTAGTATGTCCAAAACCATTCTGGTTATTCCCTAATTTATTTGAAGATTGTGGAGTTATTGAAAGTTTCCAACCAGTTTATGGATGGGAAGAACCCAAGAAAAAGAAGTCAAAGAAGTCTAAAAAGAAGGACGGTAAAGGAGAATCAGCTAATAATGGTCAATCAGATTCTGCTGCTACTGCTTCAGGCTCTCAGGTTTCAAACGGAGGTGCTGAAAAGAGAAAAGTCAGATTGGAAGAAGTTGATGAGTAATTGCATCCTACTGTCTGCTTCCCCTGTTTGGCTTGTTTAGGTAAATCGTGTGTGTAATAAGCTTCTTGATTTTCATAGAATAGTGTATTGTAACAAAGTACTACTACTAATAACTTCCTCCTCTCTCCCCATATTAATTTTTTTCTCCCTCTAATTAATTACCATTTACTCCTAGGGGCATTGATAACGAACTTAATCAGCAGCCCACCAAGAACACTTAACAGACAATGACAATGGAAAGGATCAATGACTTAACATTCAATCCTGATTATTCATCAATCTCAATCTCCACATCAGAAGGACATAGAATATTCAATTGTGAGCCATTTGGAGAATTCTATTCATCTACTCAAGGAACATCACGAAGATCCATATCCAATTCAATCGAAGAAACGACCACTCTTCATCGAATAGGTTCAAGAAGTAGTAATGATGATATACGTTCCCCATCACAAAACAACAATGACACTAATGTGTTCCCAACTGTTTTTTTAAAAATGTTATTCTCCACATCTTTAACAATTATTGTTCCACAAGATAATGCTGGTAATAATCGATTATTAAAGATTTATAACCTAAAGCAAAACTTAAAGATTTGTGAATTGACATTTCCTTCAAATATAATTGATATCAAATTAAATAGAAAGAGATTATTGGTAGTCTTAGAAACGGGACAAATATATATTTATGATTTAAGTTGTGTACGATTATTAAAGATCTTACAAATCAATCCAATAAGTGTGAATGATGAGAATCATGATGAATTCGTTGGGGAATTAAGTGTGGATGATAGGTCATGGTTAGTAATACCGATTTCTCAACTTGGTACTAATACCAATTTATTTGGCGCAGACTATAAGTTTAGTTCGTCCGAACTGATGGATACCCCTGGTAATAATCCCAAATCAACTAATATCCAAAGTTATTTTGATTCAATGATTGAATTTACAAAGAAAACTTCAACCAGTAGTTTAAGAAATAAGTCAAATATAACCCTAGATGATATTAAACATGATAGTAATGGTTGGGTATTGGTTTATGATACACTTGATTTGAAACCTATACTTATATTCCAAGCTCATGATTCGTCAATTGCCAAGATTGCCATTTCTAACAATAGTGAAAATAAGATTGCCACTGCATCCAAGAAAGGAACAATCGTACGGGTATTTCAATTGAAGGAATCGACAGAGGATAATAATGGGAAGAAATTTCAAGTAAAACAAGTGACTAATCTACGTAGAGGACATAATTTGGCTAGAATCAATTCGTTAAGTTTTCATAATGACAATCAAGTCTTAGGATGTGGATCTGAAAGTGATACTATACATATCTTTAAATTATCAGATGACAGAAATACAGCCCAAACCAATAATGAGAATAATGAAGATAATGGAGAGAATGAAGATAGTGATATGGAAACAAGTAGATCTTCTGATGATTTAAATGAAAGTTTGGCAGGGTTGTTACTTTCCAAACCTGTAGATTCACCATCCACATCTCCCAAGAATGAATCAAAAAATCAATCATCATGGTTAAAGAAGACTAAAAAGTTCTTAAAGAATAATTATACAAATAAGATAATTAAAAAATTACCATATAAAGATTATTTTGAAAATTTAATATGGGAGCCGCCAAGAAGATCATTTGCTTATATAAAGCTTCCAGAAAATAACACTAATACAGAAGGAGGTGGCAATCGTCGTTTTAAAGTGGAAATTGGATTTAATAATGATTTAGTATATTTGGCATCTTATCAAACTGGGAATTTCTATCAATATCAATTACCTCGAAGAAGATCTTCAGTGGTTAGTTTCTCAGATGAAGAAAAGAGAGAAGAATGTTTATTAGTTGGACAATATTCATTACTTTAAATAAGCGGGTAATTTTCCTTCTATTACCGAGTTGAGTCAATCAAAGAGAGAGAGAGAGAGATAAAACGCGGGGGTGGGACACAAAAGACAATACAGAAAAGGTCGTGTCTGTCTATCCAATTAAACTTTGTTTGATTTCCCGTGGAAAAAATTTTTCCGAGGGCATTAGAAAAAACCTCCTCCTTATAACCACAGGTGACAAATAACCATAAAGGGGGAATTACAGCCAAAAAACATTAAACAACCCCACATCATAATTGTAATAAAGGTTGATTGAAATTTTAAGATAAATATAAATTAATTATCAAATTCCTTAATTTTACAAAAAATATTTTTTTTTTAGAAAAATGTTAAGATCAACTACTCTGAATCTTATTAGATCATCATCATCTACAACTACCAGATCAATTATTAATAGAATATCAAAAGCTACAATGGCCAGTGTAAATGAACCAGTTGTTTTATTTAAACAAGTAGGTAATGCCAATTTCATTACCCTTAATCGTCCAGCTAAATTGAATTCTTTAAATACTGAAATGATTGAATTAATGACTCCAAAATTAGTTGAATGGGCTCAAGAAACTGGTAATAAAACTATTATATTAAATTCAAATTCTCCAAAAGCTTTATGTGCTGGTGGTGATGTTGCTGAATGTTCAAGGACTATTAAAGCTGGTAATCCTCAATATCCTTGTGATTTCTTTCAAAAGGAATATAATTTGAATTATATTATTTCAACTTTCCCAAAACCTTATGTTGCAATTATGGATGGTATTACTTTTGGTGGAGGTGTTGGACTTTCAGTTCATGCCCCATTTAGAGTTGCTACTGAAAAGACAAAAGTTGCCATGCCAGAAATGGATATTGGATTTTTCCCCGATGTTGGTGCTACTTTCTTTTTACCTCGTTTAGATAATAGATTAGGTTATTATTATGCTTTAACTAATACAATTTTAACTGGTTTAGATGCTTATATGGCTGGTTTTGCAACTCATTATATTAAATCTGAAAATATCCCAATTTTAGAAAAGAGATTATCAGAAGTTGTAAATCATTTGGGAGGTGTTAAACATTTCCAAGAAGTTAATCAAGTTCTTGATGGAATGGCTGAAAAGAAAATCCCTGATGATTATAAATTCCCATTATCAACTGAAGAAATTGCTCTTATTAATAAAGCTTTTAATCAAAAATCAATTTTCCATGTTATTGAATATTTAAAGAAGGATGGTTCTGAATTTGCTTTAAAGACTCTTGCAAAATTAAATGAAAAACCAACTACTTCACTTGCAATTGCATTTGATTTAATGAATGAAGGGGTTAAGAACACAATTAGACAACAATTTGAATTAGAAATGATTGCTGCTACTAATCTTTCTTGTATTGATCCAGCTGAAAATGATTTTGCTAATGGTGTTGCTCATAAATTAATTCATAAGATTAAATCTCCACCATTCCCTAAATGGACTCCAGCTGAAAAGGTTGATAATAAATTTATTCAATCTATGAAATATAAGTCTAAAAATGTTTTGGAACATTTAAAAACCCCATTACTTAATCCATGGTTTGGTGTTGATTACAAAGAATATCCATTCAAGATGGGATTACCTACTAATCAAGATGTTGCTGAATATATAACTGGCACCGATGGATCTGGTAGAACTTATTTGCCAACTCCAAGTGAACTTATGAAACATTTCAAAGCTAAGTATTATAGTAAAGCTGGTATTGAATATAAAATTAATGAAATTTTGGCAATACATGGAAATACCAAGGCATATGATAACAAGTATGTTGGTTGGACTCCATAAAGAGAGAGAGAAACGTACGTTCGTTTTCTGCAATTTTTTATAATTTAATAATACATGATTGAATTTAATACATAAACAGTAGTGGTAGTAGTACATTGTATATAAGATAAAGAAACCCCTATATTCTATTTGAATTTTTCTACAATTAAATCTTCACCTAATTCTTCATAATCGGCTTTGGTAATAAACCAGTTATCTAAAGCAATCTTTGCACTATTTGAATCTTCATTATTATCATTAAGCATACTGGCTAAATTACAAGCCCCTAACCAAGCACCAAATTGACGATCCCAAATTTCCGCATTTTCAGTATTATTAGGTCTAATTTGTTGAACAGCATATGAGAAGGGATAATTGGGGAAATATTTTTGAGTTAAAGCTCTTAAATCATTAATTATATGATCAGGTAATCCATTAGCAGATGAAGTACCACCAGTAATTAAAACATTTGATAATAATTCTTTAAAAATTTCAATAAATCTTGCAAATTTATTTTGAGCCGTTGAATCATTTGTAGTTGGTAATAAACTTGCTTCTAAATTTTTTAAAGCTAAAAATACTAAGTTAGTTAAACCATGTGAACTTGGTTTATCTAAAGTTGGTTCTGGAATTGTTATATTTGATAATTTATTTAATGTTGGATCAAATAAATTTTCTAAACAATTCCGTTGATCAGTAATATCAAGATATTCATCCAGATTATATAATTTATAATGTTTAGTTTGATAACTTATTGTTAAATTCTTATATTCTTGTAAAATATTATGACTTGTATAATAATTCTTAAATGATTCAGATGCTCGATTATGGAACTTCGAGGGGATTAAATGATCAATTGGTGCCTTATTTTGTAAATAATTCAATACATGTAAATTCAAAAAATCACCAGCATATTTAGAATGATAAGTTGATTTTTGTTGTATAATTCCATCTAATATTGGAGTAACACTAGTAACACTTGATCCTATATCAATAACAAGTCCAGTAGATTTACCAGCACGATATAATTGAGCAATAGGAGTTTTAACCAATGAAAAGATTGGAACTTCTAAATTCTCAAATGCAATTTGACAAGTTGTTATTTTATTTTTAGAAGTATTCCAAGATTGTTCAGTTAATACCAAAGGATATTCTTTAGGATCAATAGGATTATGATTATCAATATTATCATAAACATATTGCCAATTATGAACAATATTATCAAAGTTATAAATTAAACTATTATTATCAAGTAATGTCATTACTTCATTCTGACAGTTAGCTTCTAATTCTTCATCACCAATGATAACTGCTTGAGTTTCTGGATTAATCATATAATTAGAATTAAATACTAAAGAAGGTAAATCTTCCAGAGCAAATCCTGCTTTGGTTGTATAAGATCCATTATCTATAACAACTGCCGGTGATGTATATGCCGCCATTATCTCTCTTTGTTGTTAAATCAGTTGTTCTTTTTTACAGCTTACTCTGAATGTAAACCATATGAATCAAACCATCCAATGTTTTGAAAAATTTCTACACCAAAATTTAAAGGTCGTGTAATTTGGTTAAAAACGGAAAGTCTAGACTTCATCTTCTATGTAAAGAATAATGACAAATCCTTCAATTCACAGACTCATCATCGCTTAAGAAATCGTCACATACAATTCTAACAAAAGATAGTAAGCATGTTTAGAGCAATAAGATCATTATCAAAAGCAAACCATGCCGTATCTCGTCGTTATTTCGGTACTGTTCCCACCGTTCCTACTTTTAAAACCTCCCAATTACCCAATGGTATGACAGTGGCAAGTGAAGTAATTCCAGGAACAAGAACCGCCACTGTTGGTATTTGGATTAATGCTGGTTCTAGAACAGATTCCCCAAAGGAAAGTGGTACTGCTCATTTCTTAGAACATTTGACATTCAAAGGAACTAAAAATAGATCTCAACATGTATTAGAATTAGAAATTGAAAACTTGGGATCATCAATTTGTGCATATACTTCAAGAGAAAACACGGTATATCATATTAAATCTTTATCAAAAAATTTAGATCAATCTATGGACATGTTGAGTGATCTACTTACAAATTCAAAATTAGAACCAAGAGCAATTGAAAATGAAAGATCGGTTATCTTACAAGAAAGTGATGAAGTTGATAAAATGCATGATGAAGTTGTATTTGATCATTTACATGCTGTTGCATTCAAGAATCAAGATTTAGGTAGAACCATTTTAGGTCCTCGTGAAAAAATTAAAACAATTAATAGAAGTGCTATATTAGATTATATAAAGACAAATTATAAAGGTGATAGAATGGTTTGTGTTGGTGTTGGTGATGTCGATCATGAGAAATTAGTAGACTTAACCAAGAAATATTTCAATAGAATTGAAAAATCAGAAGTCCCATTCCAACAAAATGGTGGAGACTTACCAAGATTCTACGGGGATGACATTAGAATTCAAGATGACTCAATGCCAACTACTCATGTTGCTCTTGCTGTTGAAGGTCCTAGTTGGAGTGCTCCCGATTTCTATGTGGCTTCCGTCGCAAATAATATTGTCGGGGCGTGGGATAGATCTATGGGATCAGGTAAAGATTCTCCATCGCCATTAGCTGTTGCTGTAGCAACTAGAGGTCCAGGGAATACACCAATTGCAAATTCTTACATGGCATATACTACTTCCTATGCTGACACTGGGTTAATGGGAGTTTATTTCGTAGCTGAAGCAGATATGGATTTGAGTCTTATTGTAGAAGAAATACAAAAAGAATGGGCAAGATTAAGAAATGGAGATTTTTCAGAAGCTGCAGTTGAAAGAGCAAAGGCTCAATGTAAAGCTGGATTTGTGTTAGCATTGGATGATTCAACAGTACTTGCTGAAGATATTGGTAGACAATTAGTCAATACTGGAATCCGATTAAGTCCTGAAGAAGTCTTTGATAGAGTTGATTGTATAACTAAGCAAGACGTGGTAAATTGGGCTAAGTATAGACTTGAAGGTGCTCCTATTGCAGTTGCTGCTTTAGGAAATGTAATGACTTTACCTTCCCTTGCCCAAATTTCAGAAGGGATGTCCATGTAAAGAATTCTACATTTTATTATTTTGTATATAGAAAATCATACACACAAAAACTCTATTAAGATTTTTGAATTATTTCAACAGCCGTAGATACATTATCGGTATTGTCATCTTCTGCTGGTTCGGGTTCCTCTTCTCCTTCTTTCACCAAAATAGATTCTTTAGGTACTCTCTTCATAACTTCTTGAGGTGGGAAAAGTTTTCCAATATTTTCAATCCATCTCTTTCTCTTTTCCAATAATATTCTTAAACCATTATTAAGTGCTTGTTGTTGAGGAGTCGTAGTTTCAGCCTTTTTCTTTTTATGCTTACCTTTCATACGTTTCATATATGCTTGATCAACTTGTTTATCTAAATCTTCCAATATAGCACAATATTCTTGATACGCGATATGTTCTTCTACCAAAGGTATGAGTTTCTTCCGATTGGCTCGGTTTCTATTCACGGTATGTTTAAGTTCTTGTTGTAAAGATCGTATTTCAGCACAAACTTCGTCATCTTCTTTATTCTTTACCCATTCATCATTATCAATAATACTAGCCGCTGATTTTTTGGGTATTCTTCCACCTTGTTTAGTTTTTACTTTTCCATCCTCGGTCGTTAATGGCAAGTTCATAAATATACCAATATACTTAAGCTCCCTCTTTAATCTTTCTTCAACCGAATGGAAATCACTTATTTCCGATGCCAGCTTATAATCCTCCGTGCTATTAAGCTGGGTTGCTATATGTTCCTCCACATCGTCTTCATCAATCTTTTCAGCCGTATTCTCTTTCTTTATTTCACCATTTTCTTCGTCGTCTTCCTCTGCTCCTTCATGGGTACTCAAAATCGCCGATAATAATCTACTAGAAAGTGGACCGCAGGAGATTTCTTCTGTGTATAATGTATCGTCGGTCAACTCCTCGATATCCCCCTTTGGTTTATATGAATCTGATAAAGGTTGCTGAAAAGCTGGAGAATTAAGTTTTGAAGAAATGGTAGAATCTTCTTCTGCCCATACATCTGCATAAAATCTACCTAGTTTAGGTATTAAGAACGGGGTTAAATCAGCATCATAATCTTGTTTTTCGAATCCTGGGGGGACAATATTTCTTTCACGAAGAAATTCAATATCTTCACTCAGATATGGTCTAAAATATGATTCAATATATGTTTGAAAAGTTGAAAATTGGACTTGATTAGTTGGCGGTTTATTTTTGGAAAAATCTATATTTGGAATTTCACCAGCAAGTAATTCTTGTAAGTCTCTTTCAGGATATGAAGCTACTCCATATTTTTTCTTCAAATATTCTTTACCTTGAGTTTCTAATCCATTTTTATCTTCTGAGAAGAGTCCTAGTTCGGATATAGCTTCTGCTGATAAAGTTTGGGATTCAACAAACTCCGCTTTGGGGTTTTTCAACCTTAGATCGTTATCGTGGGTGAATGATCCTGTTTGAACAGGCGGTACTACATCGTCCTTTGAATTGATTCTTTCCTTTTCTTCGTCCTCATCTTTCTTAACTTCTTCTTGTTGCTGTTGCTGCGACTTTTCTACAACTTCTTGGTCTTCTTCTTCTTCTTCGGCAACTGCTCCTGAACTTAACTTTCTTCGTTTGGCCAAATTGATTGATTCTTCGGTCTCGTCTATTCGTTCTTCCTGTCCTTCTCCTTCTTCTTCTTCAACTCCTTCTCTTTTCCGTTTCCTCGTCTCTTCTGTTTTGATCTGTTCAGTTTCGGGTGAAGCTTCATTTTTAATCTCATTCTCTTGTTGGCTGTCTATAAGTGATTTAATGGAATTTAGTAAGCCATCATCTATTTGTTCAATTTCATTTAATTCGCGATATAAATTCTTTAATAATTTATTTAAATTAAGTAAAGTATTAACATTTGGTATTGTTCTAATTGTATCACCATCAAGTAATCCAACAGATGAATCATACGTAAGTTTAAGTTCATTGATGATGTCATCTAAAATGGTTGATGCCAGATGCGCTTCACTCATTTTCTTATTCTTTCTCTCTGCCTCTATCTATCTATCTTTATGTAAATCCTAATGATTAAATTGTTCAGATCTGTTTATTCTTTTTTTTTTTGAAAGTTGCGCTTTTCCATTTTCAGGATTTTACGACTATTGGCTCTGTCGCGACATTTGCATATTATATGCCAGGGCAATTGTGAAATCAATGATTAAATACTATTGTAGCGTGTATATATATATGTACAAGAGATAGATACATGAGACTAATCTACTTATGGTCTTATTTTGTTAATAAATTGTTGATCACCCTTCTTTTTCAAAGCATCAACTAACTTGTTCACAACTGCATGTTTTTTAATTGGAGCATCTTGAGGTCTTTTCCATTCCTTTGGGAAATCGGCTATTCCAGTCTTACTTTGCTTAATTAGAGTCTTAGTTTGTTTAGTCTTGGTCTTCTTTTCTGGAACATCAGCAAAATCTTCTTTGCTTAAATCTTTAGCTTCAACTAATAACTTATTAAAAGTATCAACTAGCCAATTGACATTTTGAGCTGCTTCACGATATTGATTAGATTCCATGGTGAAAATATTAGTTTCACTATTGTATTTCTCATCAGCTAAAACTTTAAATTTATGTAATTGTTTAGCATCTAACTTCAAATTATCAACCGAAACCTCAAGAATAACTTTACGATTAAATTTATTACTTGTTTCTTTACCAAAATCAGTATGATAAGTCAATTTTAATGGTGTTTCAGTTTTTGGTTTTGGAACATAAGGTTGACGATACTTAACTAACAATGGCATTTCATAGGCACATACTCTATTAAGATGTTCAATTCTTCTCTTTTCATGTGGAGTAGCACCTTTACCTATAACATATTGATTAGAAAGTTTTGCTGGAAGTCCTCTTTCTTTCATTGGAGTGTTATTCATGAATCTTTCTTTGAAATTATCAATTTCAAACGCATATCCAATCTTTGGATTGTTGGCTAAAGCAGAAATTGTAGATAAAACTGCCTTTCTTTCTTCATCGTTAGGACTATAAGCAGTTCCCATATATTTCTTTCTTAATTTTTGTAATTCAAAAATTTGATCAGCTGGTAATCCTTGCCATGCGTGAGGATTAAGATAAAGGGCTTCTTCTGAAGCGCTGGAAGAACTGAAACGAATGGCCTGTACGGCTCTACTGGCACCTCTGAATCTGTTCATATTCTTTCCCTTCTTGATTCAAATAGCAGCTGTTCTTTGACTTTCTCCTATTGGATGTTCAAATTGAACTTGGTAAGTGAAAAAAAAAATTTTAACACGGCATTTGGTAGCGGGTGATTTTTGTGCAAAGAAACACTACCTTTCCAAGATATTCACTAAGGCATCCTATACTGCTATCTCGAACTAGAGAGAGTTTGTAATCTTATGTTAACAAAGAAAAACAGTCTGATAGAATTAAAACAATGGCTATACATAAGAAATACGTATCCTAAATAAACGGAATTTCAGCTTTGACCCGTTCATTAGCAAGAGTCTTTGCCTTGCGTGAAGGACGAGGATTTACTGCTACTCTGGGTGTAGCTTTACTCTTCGATTTCTTTCGTTGTCGATTTTCCTCTCCTCCCTGTTTACTTCTCTTCATTGGCAACTCTTCTTGCTCCACTTCTTCATTACTGTCGTAACCACTAGTAGCTTCGTCAACAAGATCCTTTACCTCCTCTTCTTCAACAACTTCCTTATCGGGGTTCTCATTACCTTCGTCAAATTCCTCGGCTTCCATCTCTTCTTGATCTATTTCATCATTTTCGTAATCTTCACCTTCCTCTGCTTCTAATTCCCCAGCATTTTCTTCACCTACATCGTCTTCTTCTTCCTCTTGTTCTTCTCTTGGTTCTTCTTCTTCCTGTACATCCTCCGTTGTTTCCCTTTGTTGAATCTCATCTTCAAAGTTTGCTGCTTCCTCGTTCAGAATTGGCACTGCTTCCTTTATTTCGTCTACTACATTTGATTTCCTACCTTCTTTGACCTTTAACCTAAAACCTCCCTGATAGGCTTCCTTTTCAATGTCCATGTCACCAAGTTTAACATGACCTTCACCTTGTTCATTCTTGATGTCGCTATCATCTATGTCTTTCTTGATGCTTCTGATAGGTGCTTCTTCTCCTTTCTCTTCTTCTGAGGGTTCCCTCTCTTGAACTTCATCTTCAAATTTGGCAGCTTCCTCGTTCAGAATTTGTACTGCTTCACCTATCTCGTCTACTACGTTATCTCCTTTTGATTTCTTACCCTGTTGGTCCATGGTCTTCAACTGAAGAACTCGATCATAGATTTGTTTCTTAATATCCGCGTCCCCGACTTTAACATGCCCGTCATCTTCTTCGCGTTTGATGCCGCTATCATCTAAGTCTTTCTTAACACTTCGGATAGGTGCTTCTTCTTCTTCTTTCTTGACACCGCTGTCATCCGCGCCTTCTTCTTTTTTGATATCTTTTTCATCCGATTCTTCTTTCTTAATACCACTGCCACTTGGCTCCTCTTCCTTGACGCCACGCTCTTCCAATTTCATTTCAGCTTTATTCAGTCTCTTCTTAAAAAATTCACTAATTGAAGGTTTTGCTTTAACTCTCTTAATATTTTCCTCTCCCTTATTCATGGGTTTTCCAACATCATCCGAAACTTGATATCCTTCAATCTTAATACTTCCTGCATTAGTCGTTGAATTCAATGCAAAATCAATTAACGAATCATCCCATTCTTTATTTGGATCCAACCACGCAAACCATTCCTTTGAACGAGGGGTAAGAATAACTGGTTTTCTATCATGTAACCATGAAACATCATTAGTATCAGTCTTAACTGCAGGGGCAGTAATAATCGTAAAAGAAGATAAGTAGTCTTTATTATTCTTAATCTCATTATAATTGAAATTGTGTGAGTACATTCCAGCAAGATATATGATCTTTTCATTAGTAGCATGAACATAATAAGGAGTCTTTGATGATTTTGCTTTCAACCATTCGAAATATCCCGTAATTGGAATCACACATCTATGTTTCTTACTCGCATTCCATTGAGGTGCCTTTTCTTTTAATGATTCCCGTCTACAATTGAAAAATCTACTCGCATATCTCGATATTTCACGCGAATACTTTTCACCTTCGTTATCCTGTCCCTGTCTGACTGGAATAGGGTCTTTGGGTTTGGCCCATGATGGAACAAGGCCGAATTTCAGCTTTTCAAGTACATATGTCTCATCAACTCCTTCTGGAGATTCAACCATATATAGTATCAATGCTGGGTTTGTAGGAGCGATATTATAGGAAGGATCAAGACCAGTGGCTTTTGATATATCGTATTGGATATGTCTATTTTGTCCATCTTCTCCAATTGTATATTCAAATAATAGATCATTGGTTTCTTGTGGTTCAGCCCCTGAAACTACCGCGTTTCCAAAGTCGTTAGGTAATTCATTCAAGTTCTAAGAGATGTTAGCAATGCTTATACTACACTTGGCATTTTTACTAATCATTTTTACGTACTACGCCAAAGGCAAATCGTCCGCACATTGTTTCCTTGTATTCAGTGTTTAACAATTGTTAGTCCTTTAAGAAAGGAAGAAAGATAGAAAGTGTGAAAACTTGTAAAGAAAATGAATTTTCTGGGGGGTATTTAAATGCGCGTTTCTGTAAGTGAAGAAAGTTAGGGGGTTGAGGAACGCAAGGTTGCTACAAAAGCAAATTTGCTGTTTTAATGAGGCGTTCATAGAAGCAAGTTTATGGTACGTATTATTAATCTATATTATCTGGAGAATTGCTATCTTCGTATAAATCAGCTTGAGAATCTGGTTCTAAAAATTCATCATAAGATTTACCAAAATTATCAGTACAATCAGGATCTTCAGAATATTGAGGTTGATCTTCTTTACTTAAAAACTCATCATATGCAAAACTACTTCCTTCACCAATATCTTCATCTGTTGGATTTTCACAATCAACTTGTTTCTTTGTCTTGTAGTCTTCACGTAGCTTCTCTCGATAACTTGCCTTAAAGTTCTTATAATCTTCTTCTGCCTTTTTTGCATCTTCATATTCATCTTCACCAACCTGTGGATCTTTGACACATCCGAGATGCATATCCTCCAAGAACTTAACTGGTTCCATTCCATCAGGAAAATAACTCTGTTTTACAATCCCATGCTCAAATCCAGGATTATACTTATATTTCTCCCCATATCCCAACTCCTTCATCAATTTTGTCGGAGCATTACGTAAATGTAACGGAACGGGAAGCTTTAACACCTCTGGCTCTTCCAGAATTAATTTCTGTGCAGTACGAAGTGATCTATAAGATTTCGTAGATTTAGGTGCTCGCGCTAATTTATTAGTCACATGAGCCAATATGATCTCACCTTCTGGCATCCCAACAAATTCAAGTGCTTCTTTGGCTGCGACTACAAATGGAAGACATGAACTATCACGAAGTCCGATATCTTCGGATGCGATGACTATCATTCTTCGCATGATGAATAAAGGATCTTCTCCTCCTGATAACATTTTGACTAGGTAAAACATGGCTGCATCGGGGTCAGATCCTCGGACTGATTTGTGAAAGGCACTTATGATATCATAATGAGATTCTCCATTTCGGTCATACATTTGGTGGAAATTTTTCGTTTTGAATAGCTGTTTTAGCATTTCTGAAGTTATTTTGATGACTCCTTGTTTGTTTTTGGTCTCTTGAGTGTTTCCTTCCTTTGGATTGTTGTCATTTCTGGTGAACTTCTCAGTTGAGAGATGGGCGTTTACTGATTCAAGAATATTTAAAGCAATTCTTGAATCACCCATACTTAAATCCGCAATATAATTAAACGCATCCTTCAGTAATGATATATAATGTAACTCATAAACCATTTTTCTAATTTTATTGACTTCATACAAAGCTCGACTAAGGATCTTCAACATAGATTCTCGATTCAAAGGCTCCATTACAAATGTATGCATTCTGGATAATAAAGCATTGTTTAACGTAAACGAAGGATTTTCCGTAGTTGCCCCAATTACAGTCACAACCCCCTTCTCCATCACTGGTAATAATAAATCTTGGACCGCTTTATTAAATCTATGTATCTCATCAAGGAATAAAATAGTCAGCTGTCCGGTTAAACTCTTATGATTTGCAGCTTGGGTAAAAATTTGTCTTAATTGTTTCGAATTTGATTCTGCTCCTGAAAGTTCCACAAATTTACAACTCGTTGATTTGGCAATTATTCTCGCAATGGTAGTCTTTCCAATTCCAGGAGCTCCCCAAAGTAAGAATGACGGTATATGATCCCCTTCTATTATTGTACGTAATGGACCATTCTTACCAAGTAATTTTTCTTGACCGTAGAAATCATCCAATGTCTTGGGTCGAAGTCGATGGGCCAAAGGTATTGAAGCTTGTCGTTTGAGTTCATTGACTTCTTGACTTCTTGCAAGGATTTCTGAAGTTCTTGGAGGAGTTGCTACTACCTCTTCTATCTTTTCTTCTTTGATATGAGCTTGGGCATCTTGACTAATTGATTTAAATTGATCTTCCAAAGATATCTCTTGACTACCATTTGACTCATTTGATTTCTTTTTAAGTTCATTCTGAAGTCGTCGTTCTTGAATAAGTATAGCAGCAAGGCTATTCTTCTTTGTTTCAGTCTTTGGTTTCTTCTTCAGCGAAGAATCTGCTTTTAGACCTAATGCTGAAAATGCATCTCGTTTCTTGACATCAATTATTTCAACCGCGTCAGTACTTGAATTTGCTTGGGTTGCTTTAATTTCTTCCTGTGTGTCTAAACAAATATTCACATGACGTTCCAATAGACTCAGTGGGAACGGTTTGGAACAGATAGGACAAGGCTCATTCATTTAGCTTATATCATTTGCATTGCTGTAAAGTTTTTACCAATCAATCTAGATTCAAAACCAACGCGATTTATACGAGAGTTAGAAGAAGCGCGAAAAATTAAAGATCAAATTCCAGAACCACTGACTATTCCTTTACCCAGTACGACCGAATATGAATGATATAGATAAGCAATCATCTCCAGAATATGAACTACCTCATAAACGAAGAAGTCCAATCTCCACCACTTCCTTAACTTCCAAAAAATTCAAACTGACCTCACCGACATTAGAACTACTCGAGAAAGAAACCGATGAAGAATTAGCCAAGCAATTCAAAAAATTCACCAATGCTCCAAAATATGATTTAAATAGTGAAGAGTTATTCTGTATATGTAGAAAACCAGATATTGGTGAGATAATGGTTGCATGTGATGGATGTGAAGAATGGTTTCATTTTAAATGCATGAATGTAAATCCTGAACTTTCTCATTTGATTGCTAAGTTTTATTGTAAATTTTGTAGTTGGAAAGGAAACGGGAAAACTTTATGGAAAAGGAAATGCAGAGTAGAGGGTTGTTATGAACCTATTCGGAATGAATCAAAGTATTGTTCAGATGAGCATGCGAAGGAATTTATTCGTCTGATGGTATTAGGAGGGAACAACAAACGATCAGTTCAGGATTTGGAGAATGGAGTAGTTAAGGATGTAATTGATTATGTCAATGAAGATCATGATAAGTTGGTTAGTTTGGGGAATAAATTTCCTGAGTTGGAAGTCGTTAAGCAATATTTAAAGGATGAATTAGATCTAGATTCATTTCCCACTGACGTTAAGATGAGGTTACAAAATTTGAGCAAGAGATCAGAGAAAGTTACAACTGACATTGATCAACAGAAGAAACAGATGGATCAATTAGTTAAAATCAAGGAGAATATTAAATTGCTTAATGAAAAACTAGTGTCATTACTTTATCCTGAAAGTGTACAAGAAAGCAGTCTAAAAAAGAAGTCAAAGAAATCAAATAAACTGAGAAAGGATAAGATAGATTTATGTTATTGTGATAGGTCAATTGATGAAGGTAAATCGCTAGTAAATCAATTAGTTGAACAGGATGAACTATTTGAAAAGTTTCAGAATGTGATCAGGAGAAGATTATTTGACAATGATGATGAGCTGGATGCCGAGACACCTGAAGAAGAAGATAAAGATGGTGGTGATCCTGATCGTTTCATGAATGCATTATGTATAATCGATAGAAGGAAGTGCTCGCGTCATAATGGTTGGTGGAATCTTGAATATGACGAACTTTCAAAAAGGATAAGTACTCTCGAAGAGAGGATTGAGCTTCTTAAGAAACATCAAACAGATATCTTACGACAATATTCTATAGATGAATATGAAAAATCAAACTAGATGTGTAGTATTAAAAATATAGAGTCTTCTATTTTCTCTTTTGTCCATTAATTGTAGCAACAATTCTTCTTGTATGTTTATAAGTTCTAAATTCACATAACCAAATTCCTTGCCAAGTACCAACAGCCAATCTACCATTCGTTATAGGAATGTTTAAATTTACTCCAACAGTTGAACTTTTGACATGACCAGGCATATCATCAGGTCCTTCATCTGAATGAATATAAAAATCACCTTCTGGAACCATTCTATCTAATGAACTTGTCATATCTTTTCTTACATCAGGATCATAATTCTCATTGAGAGTTAAACCAGCACTTGTATGTTGTAAAAATAAATTGACCATACCAATTTGATAATCTTTAATTTGTGGAATATTTCTTAAGATTTCATCAGTAATTAAATAACATCCTTTACTTCTAGGACTAAGTGAAAAAGTCGTTTGATCCCAAGACGATGACATTGTTCTATCTATACTACCTGTGAAGTAAAAACCGACGATGAATAACAAGACTAAGA
>NW_026057317.1:0-48307 GCF_019202705.1 Hemisphaericaspora subhashii | reverse complement strand
AAAACCGCCACTAATCAAACCGAGGCCCTTAATGCAATCGCATACTTCAAATCCCAATTAACCAGTACCCCAGAACGTGAATCATTCAGTTATTCCAACGGGAATATTGTCGGGTATATGTGGGTAGGAAGCATGATCCAAAATAGTGGATTTGCAACCAGTAATGCCATGGAAGTCATCTATGATGAAGTTTATAATAATGGTATCCCCAATTCACTTTATATCGAATATGTTGTCCCTGGTGATCCCACGAATGGATTTGGAGTTGTTTTGGATACTGGTGGAACTAAAAATTATGGAAATATGCAAAGAGCAGTTCGATTATGGTCTGAAGGTAAACCATTTAATACTTATCAAGGTAGTAAGAATTATACTGGGAAATCTTATTGTGTTTTAGATTGGGCCGATAGAAAAACGATTGTTAATGATCCAGGAGCAGGGACATGTGATTATGTGAAATTACAACTGGGAGTTGCAATTACTACTACTGCAGGTATTGATAGTGAAAGTATAGATGCATATAATCCAAGTTTGAATTTTAGTAATTTACAACCAGGACAACCAGTTTGTAAATCAGTTGGTATTTTACCTGATTTAGCACCAAAACCAAATGCAAATGGGACATGTTTCACCTATACAATCAAGAGTGGTGATAGTTGTGCAGCCATCATAGCTCCATATTATCCCCTTTCAACCACTAATTTAACCACCTATAATTCTGCAAATTTGGCTTGGTTCGGTTGTGATAATCTTATAGTTGGTAATTCAATGTGTTTATCTTCCGGAACACCACCAGCACCAACAGTTAACCCATCTGCCGTATGTGGACCAAATGCTCCTGGAACTTGGACTACTCCTCCAACATGTCCAAATAATGGATGTTGCAGTATATATGGACAATGTGGAGATTCTGCCGACGTTTGTGAACCTAGCGTATGTTATTCCAATTGTGGATATGGAACATTACCTACTGAATTTGCCACTAGTTTTAAACAAGTTGGATATTGGTTAGATGATACTGGTGGTAGTCTTGACTATAATGTAAATAATATTAATACTACTCAATATGATATTATTCATTATTCATTTGCAACCATAAATTCCGATCTTTCATTATCTGTTGGTGCTGGATTCCAAGATTTTTTAAATTTAACTAATGTTAAAAAAGTTGTTGCCATCACGGGATTACCTGCCAGTGATTCTGCTACTGTTTCAGTTGAAGATGGTGATGATACAACCGTACTGCAAATGTTTTCACTTGCAGTTTCTAGTTCTGCCAATATTGATACATTTGCTACTAATATTGTTAATTTCATTCAACAATATAAATTAGATGGTGTTCATTTAGATTGGGAATATCCAGCTTCAACTACTGATGGGGCTAATTATAATTTAATCTTCAAAACTATCAAATCCAAAATGTCAACATTAGTTTCAATTTCATTACCAGCTTCATATTATTATCTTCAATATTATCCCTTAAAAGATTTCGATAAAAATATGGATTATTTCATCTTAATGAATTATGATTATTTCGGACAATGGGATTATTCCACCGGAACAGGAGTTGGTTGTCATGTTGATAAAAACATAACTATTGAATCAATTGAAATGATAGTTAAATCAGGAATCAATACCAAGAAATTATATGGAGGTGTTGCAAATTATGGAAGAACATTCCAATTAAACTCCACCAGTTGTAATACTTATGGATGTCCATTCACCGGACCAAATTCTGGAGCAATCCCAGGTCCATTAACTGATTTTGCTGGATTTATGAGTGAGAATGAATTATTAGCAATTAATAAATCTACTAGAACCAGATGGAGTGATGCTGATTCTCATTGTGATATTATGACTTATGAAGATGGTACTAATTGGGCTGCATGGATGAAGGCTGCTGAACGTACTAATTTGATTGAATGGTATCAACAGATTGGACTTGGTGGAAGTGCGTTATGGGCCCTTAATTATGATTTACCTGTAAGTTGATAGATTTTGTATAACTTTATAGAGTTTTTCCTAATAGAACATGTCGTTTTTAAAATCCGACCTTGATTTGCTCTCTGAAAAATGAAAAGTACCCTAGCCTTTTCCGTTTGTAGTCACGTCAATTGATCAATTGAATAATATTTCGTTGATCGAGTAAGTTTTCGTTGCTGCAAAGTTTATTATGGATATGTCATTATTGCCTCTGATTAGAAGTTTTTAAATCCTGTTCTGATGATTATGCGGGCAATGTATAACAATGGATAATCACGGATAAACTGAATTGTTGACGGGCGTTATCAATATGGGCACAAATAGAAAACGGGTATCATGCCTGTATTTCCGATTTCGTGAAACTACATCTTGTTAAGGTGCAGGGTTGCGGTTGTAGATACAGTACATGACAAACGAACTTATCCTCGGAAAACAAAGACACAAAAAATATACTCGAAGACTATGTGCTATTTTTCGTTGCCTAGATACAGTTATGAAAGCCGCGGTTTAAGTAGCAACAAAACATAATGTAATACAAAGAGACGGAAGAGGCGGAATAATTGTATAGTACTGAAGTGTGTTAGACGAATATGCTCTGATTTTTTTTTACTATGGCGCGTTTTTTCCATTGTAGCCGATAGGGATTGATTGTTTTGTCTCACATAGCAAAGTAAGTACAAAGATAAAATCTCAATTGACGACCGATTAAAAAAATGATGAGGGTACGGCTCTTTTTTTTGTTGGAAACCGTTTTGACGCCGATGTCAGATCATCAATTATATTCTGACGATGGAAACATAGTTTTTAAATTTATGTGGTTGTGTGTTTGATTCTACTACAACTGTGGTGGCAATTATGAATATCCACAATAAAATGGGGGATGAAATTATTGGATAAGGGGTGAGTAGTGGTGAGCTGGGCTTATCTATTTTTAGGTCACCTTTGTTTCCCAATTAGGAAACGCGACAACATACGGCTAAAACTCCAAATCACTGTTTTATTTTTTTTTTTAAACTTTTCTTCAAATTTTATTTTTTCTTAGCCTTTCAAATTGACACAGCCCTATCCCCCACCACCCATAACAAAAAAAAAAGAGGATGATGCTGTCAATTGGCTGAAAAGAATCCAGCGTACATCGAGGAAAGGAATTAATTGATAGAGGAATCACTTGAATAGAGAGTTTTATAGATTATTAGTTGTATTAGCAGTATTATATATTAACATTAAACAAATTTAAAAAACTCATTAAAAAAAAGAAAATCTGACAGAAAGATATTTTATTTATTATATTAAAAGGACCCAATCATTTTTAATTCTTTGCAGCAGAAGTCTTTTTGAATTTCTTCAATAACTTCTTAAATACATCAGTTCTCTTGTGAGCCTTATCAATCTTGTCACTAGTGTCTTTGACTTCAGCTTTGGCAGCATCAGCAGCATCTTCACCTTCTTTAGGAGCACCTTCTTCAGCAGGTACATCACCTTCTTTTGGAGCGCCTTTGGCAACTTCTTCACCTTCTTTGGCGGCTTCTTCAACAGCAGGTTCTTCAGTAACAGTAGCATCTGGAGCAGGAATTTCTTCAGCGGCGGCAACTTCAGGTTCAACAGCAGCAGCAACAGCAGGTTCTTCAGTAGTTGTGGTTTCTTTTGGAGCTTCTTCTTCAGTAGTAGCAGCTGGTTGTTCTTCTTGTTTGGATTCTTCCTTTGCTTTACCTTCTTTCAATTGTTTATCTAAAGCTTCTTTTGAATCAGAAGAAAAGATTCTTGAAACTCTTTTAACTCTATCTTTAATTGTCATTGTATGTGTGTATGAATATATATATATGTTATGGATTAAAAGAAGAAAGAAGAAGAAGAAAGAGAAAGGAAAAAAAAGGGAAGAATTTATTTATTTAAAAAACAGCAGATTTAATTTAATTTATATTTCTCTCTTTTTTAATTAGAAAGAGAGAGAGAGAGAGAATATCTTCTTTTATTTTTTAAGAATTTTTTTTTTTTTTTGAGAATACCATTTATTCTAGTTCGTATACATAATAACATACAGAAATATAATAAACAGATATACAAATAGAGGAACAAAAAAATGCATCAGCCAATGATTCAAAAAACCTCATATAAGCAACATAAATTAGTAGGTGTATAGGGAAGGAATTGTAGTTAGAGTGAATGTTACCCAAATCTTAATAAAGGAAGTGGAGAGGTCCACCTCCAGGCCAACATGCCGTCGAAAGTATAAGAAACGGGAGACAACATAAAGGTAACGATTAAGGACAAACGATTGGTAAGGTGATAAAGCTGCATTGCAAATAAAGTAGCGAAGTTTCCTTGGAAGATTCGGTGGGTGGAGCTGTGCCCAAATAGCATTAGTAATTGGACATTTAGTATAGATATGATGAAAATAGAACCGGCCCAAAAGGGAACGTCCACAAAACTCGCAGACTTTATCCGAATAATGAGTACCATGACCTAAATTAATTCGGTGGAGTGTATCTAACCCATCCGGATATCGATGTTTAGCTTTAAGAATTTAATTAACACGAAACAAACGAACAACTGTAAAAAGTAAAAGTCATTTACTAAAATTATTTTTTATTTTAGAATTTAAAATTTGCCAGTAATAAATAAAATAAAAAATACTCATTGTTGTTTCAATTATTATTTATTATTTTGTAATTTGAATTCTTCACGAAAACTACAATTAAATTAAAAACGCATTGAATTACTTTCAGACGATTTTACTAATTTAGTAACATTACATTTTATAAGGAAGAGGAAGTTAATAGTTAAAGGATTCTTCATATTTTAATCGATCAAGTCATAATTAGTTTTTATAATTAAAATCATCCAAATGTTTAATAATTATTTTTTTTATAATTAGTTACCAAGTTAGAAAAAAACAAAACTAAAAATATTTTTTTTTTTTTTTGAAAAAAATTGTGTTACAGCCGTGCACAAATTTATGAAACTTCGCGTAACTACCGGTGGGTAACAACCTATTTAAGCTTCTTTTTTATTCACTCTTCAAAATAAATTTGAAATTTTATAGGCGGAGGATCATTCATTTACATTTATTAATTGAATATTTGAGTTTATCATGATTTCATGATGTAAGCGAATTAAAAAGGGTCTCATTTTGTTAGCGATTCCTAAACCTAGAGTAGAAACAAGTTAGAAGAGTTGATGATAAATTAGCATATTTTAATCGAAGGAACAAAAAAAGTCACTCAAAACGATTGGTCATCTGAACTTACGTGTCATAAAACTCACCAGTCGGGTATGGAATATTTTAAGATATAAATCTCTACAAGATTCAACAATAACCAAATGTACTCCACTTAAATAGAACTGTAAACCATTTATCACAGATGATAACATACATCATTTTCTTTTTGATAATTATCAGATCAAATCTATGGGGCTGTACTGCATGATGAGCTACAAACTCACCCTGTTATCAGTATGGCTCTCAAATTGTGTATGATAACGACAATTTTCTTGGTCCAAACTATTCTGTTGTATCTTAACACTAAGAACTTTAATCAAACCTTTGCACAGTATTTTCTTTTATCGAGGAAGCACGTAAAGATAAGATAATGATAGTTTCAACCTCCCCCCTCTCATCTCTTTGCAATACCAAGCATTCCAACTGAATTATGGACACCAACCACGATGCCGCTACCAAATGAAAATACTACCTACAAAACATCCATACATCAATACATATCGTGTTTGTTTTTGTTTGTGCCCAAACCAAAAAAAATCATAAACATTCAGAATTTGAAATTTACAACCACAACAACAACGTCAATCCAATCAAACTAAATAACATCTATAGATCAATCAGTTGATTAGCACATACACATGACCAATCCACTACTATCACCGTCTGTATTCAACAGCATTCAGTCTACATATTCTGCCCAGTCCAACAATCTATCATCTGCATATTCATCATCAACAACAAAATCACGAATGATTGAAACCCAAAAATCCACCAAAAAGGAAAGAAAACCATTAGGAAAACTTTCGATAAATAGAATCCATGCCACAACTTCTACTACTACAACTACTGAATTTAAAGTACTGAAACCAAAACTGATGATGATGCCGAATGCTCGATCACTTATGACAAGTCCAACTCCTTTGAATTATCAAACAATGCGACAATTGGGTTCACCAACCAGACAACAACAAAAGAAGAAAAAGAATACAGGGACAGTTTCATCATCTCCACCGACTCCAATGTCAATCCCAGATGAATTACATTCAAATAGAGACACTATCACTGGTGGTGGTGGACTTTGTTTAGATGATTTTGAATTGGGTAAAATATTAGGAAAAGGGAAATTAGGTCGAGTTTATTGTGCAAAACATAAAAAACTGGGATTAATAATTGCATTAAAAGTAATGGATAAACAAGAATTAATTGAATTAAATTTAGAAAAAAATTTTGAACGAGAAATTAAAATTCAATCAAATTTAAATCATAAAAATATATCAAAATTATATACTTGGTTTTATGATTATAAAAATGTTTATTTAGTTTTAGAATTTAGTATATTTGGTGAATTATATTTTCATTTAAAAAAATCAAAAAGATTTGATAATATTGTGGCAAGTTATTATATTTATCAAGTAACTAATGCCCTATGGTATTTACATCAAAATAATATAATTCATCGAGATTTAAAACCAGAGAATATAATGTTAAGTTCTGAAAGTACGATTAAATTAAGTGATTTCGGATGGTCAGTTCATCATTCATCCCATCCATATACCCCAGATTACAACCACAGATCATCTTCCTCATCATCTTCAGCTTCGACGTCAAGTTCATCCTCCAGCGCAGCGAAAAGATTAACAGTATGTGGAACTTTGGACTATTTACCTCCAGAAATGATTGAAAGCAAAAAACACGACCATAAAGTCGACAATTGGGCATTAGGTATATTATTATATGAATTCTTAGTCGGTATACCACCATTTGAAGAAGTGGAAAAAGAAGCAACATATAAACGAATTATAAATATTGATATTAAATTCCCTCGGTTTTTAGATAAAGATGCCATAGATTTAATCAGGAAATTATTAGTTAAAAATCCTGAAGATCGATTAGATTTGAATAAAGTATTGGAACATAAATGGATTATTAAAAATAAACCATATTGGCCAAAATCGTAATATTACATAGCATAGATATATATTTCTTATATAAACACATTATTATAGAAGTAAAAAGTTACAGTTGTAGAAGTTGACCAGCAGAATTCCCAGGTGATTGTGATTGGACTTGTACCTGTCCTTGTCCCGTCACAGAAGCGGCAGCACCTCCAGAACCAGATCCCAGCATTTGTTGTTGTTGTTGCAATTGCTGCTGTCGTCTCTGTTTCAACAATAACTGTTGCTGTTGCTGCTGCTGTTGTTGCTGTTGTTGGAATTTCATTAATTGTTGTTGGAATGCCTGTTGTTGCATACTATTCTGTTGAGAAGTCATTAGGATAGCTTTTGAAGGTGCTCTAACTTGATACATTTCCCCAGCTATTGCGCTGAAGCCCTGGGTTGGAGAATCGGAATTCGGAGGAGGGGCAGCATCGACATTTATAAGTGCACATCTACCTTGCAATCCACCAATAGAACCCGATATTGCTTGATTAGCCAATGTTTGTTCACCATGTTGACCCAGTTGTTGTTGTTGTTGTTGTTGCTGCTGTTGTTGTTGACTATGATGAGGAGAAATTATCAACGCATTGGCATAAAACTCCCGAGCTTGTAAAAACCGATGACGATATCTCACCGGCATAATAATTTTCCTTTCCAACGGAATCGGATTATTCTTCGAAAGCCCCTCCAATACCAAATGAGTCTCTTCATCAGGATCCAATATTTTATTATAGTTAAGATGTGAATCATGATCTCCATCCACTCCATTATATCCACCCCCAGCACCACCATGAAACGCCGCATTCTCCTTCCTCTGGGCCGCCAATGCATGTGAATGGGCAATCTTGGCTTGATTCCTCTTTTGATATTGTTGTAATAAGACATCATAAGGTTGACTTCTACCAGGTACGGCTCTTTTAGCACCCATAGAATGGGTTTTACAAGTTAATGACCTCGCACAGAGACCTCCATTGGATAGGGCCACCCCACATTGTTTTTCAATATCGACTGGTCCTTTTGGTTTGGAGATGGTTTTGGGTTGTTTTGGTTGTTTTTTCTTACGTGGTTCACGAGCTTTTTCAACTGGACTTGAAGTGACTGTTGTTGGTGGTCCTGCTCCTCCGGAAGAAGATGCAGCTGCAGCGGCGGCGGCGGCAGCTGCTGCTGCGGCATTGGCTGCTTCTTTTTCTTTTTGGGTTTGTGATTTTTTGTATTTCTTCTTTGGTTTCACGGGAGTGGAATCTTTGGTATTGGGTATCGGGGTGTTGTTTCTAGTTGTATCTACTGAAGAATCAATATCTAAAGCAGCAGCAGATGCAGCTGCTCTTCCTCTTTTCTTTTTGGGCGAGTTGCCTGCTAATGTTGGATTATCAAGTTGTTCTTGTTGTCTTTTTTGTTTCATTTCAATACACTGTTTATAATGATTATTTAAAGATTTTGAACCAATTGGTCTTTGACAAGATTTACAAATTTTATAGATAATATTCTGTGATAAATATGATTTATCAGGATATGAATTAATTATAAATTGATTTAAATCTGTATGTTGTTGTTGTTGTTGTTGTAAGTCTTCTTCTTGTTGTTGTTGCTGTTGTTTGATTTCAATTTTCTTATCTAAATATACACCAAACTCTTTCCAAATTATAGGTTTATTTTTCGAATCAATCAGGTCTGTTGAAAGGGTGTTTACTTGAGCTAATGTGATTACTTGATCCGAATTCAGTGACATATCGTCTTATGGAAAGGGGTGTGAGAGTGTTTGGAAATAATTGGTGATGGGGATACTTGATGAATGATTGAATTAAACAAGGGAGCACGCGTTATATCGTTTCGATAGTATTAAACAAGTTTAGTTGCAAGCTGTTAGATGAAGTTGTTGGCTCTTGATATATTAGCTTTTTGGATTTAGAATAACCTGTAAATTTAAACGGCAAAAATCCACAAGACAACAAAAGTGAAGGTTTTTTTTTAAAAAAAAAGAAAATAATGTTTTTTCTGTTGATTGGTCGGTCTTTGGTTTATTGGTTGGTAAGTTAGATTATACTAGGGATAGGGTGTGATTGTTGGTCTGTTGTTGATGGTTGATAGATTTTTAAATAAAGAAAGTGTTGATAAATTGTTGTTGTTAGTTTTGTTAAAAAAATCCCTTGAGTTGCTAAAAAAAACCCTTTTTCTTAATTTCATCAACTCACTTTCAGATCTCTTTGAATCTTTTTGTCTAACTAACTATACTTCCCACAATCAAGTAGTCAACACAAGTCAAAATGTTAAGAAGACCAGCAACAACAATTAAACTATCACCAGAAGATATTTTAGAATATGATGAATCATTAAAGCAAAAACTAGAATTACAACAGCAACAACAACAATCAATCAATGAATTGAGTCAATACAGTCCTCAAACACTGATTTTACAAGAACAAATTGGTGGATCAAGTGATATGATGCAAGGTTACAAACAATCAAGTTCGATTAATCAACAAGCTGGAAATCAATCTAGAGATGATAGAATAGGTGTTCGTAAGAATTGATATCACCCCACCACTATAGAAGTTATGTATGGAGACAGCGCTTTCAATTAGCATCGTTACACAAGAGGAACTGATATCACCAGGCGTATCCAGTAAGCTTATAATACAGAAGCTGGGTATGGCTATTTATATATCATCATAAGGATACAGATCAGACTCGTTTCGATTTACTGGTTGATCAGGGAGTTGGTTTTCTTAGTTAAATAGTAGTATTAAAAGATAGAATACTCAATGCAGCACATATATTTCCATTTCGTTTTCCGTACGGTTTTGTCTATCAATGTATATCGTCCATCCTTTGAATAGTTCGTGAGTTCACAAGAGTTACTCTCTCCAAACAACCAAGAGTTGATTATCTATTCATCCTTCTAGAGCTGAAAAATATCAAAAAATTGGAAGACTCCCTTAACTTTTCCAAATGCAGTACACTATGGAGATGTATAGATATATCACACCAGGGTTAATCTAAGGTCATGTCGTCTATCTTGGTGATACATACATAAAGAATCCATATTTGTTACAATTTCACACGACCCTTTTATTTTCTTTTTTCCATCGCAGCCAACAAGATTGAAAATATTTCTGATTACTCACCCAATTTTTTTTATTTATTTGATGGAGTACCAGAACCACCAGAAACAATATCATGAGTACAGGTAAATTAATTCTTGGGATCTGTAGTGTATTCTATCTTCTCCTGGGAGGAAGATGGACTCTTGTTATTTTAACTTATGGACTTTCCTTATTATATTCTTTAGAAAAGAAATCATCTCAAGAATCAACTGAATCATTAGCTGAACCTACTACTATCAAAGAAAAACCTGCTACTACTAAAGAATCTCCCATATATGCAGTTGACTTCACTTCAACCACATTCACCCCATCATCAACTACCGAGATTCCAAAATCCATCCGAGGATCAAGACCAAAAAGATCACCAAAAGTCATTAAAGCCATCAAACCAACCGTCCCAACTTCCGAACCAATCTTATCAAGATCAGCAGTTGATTTAACTCAAGCACAAATATATATATTCTATACCACTTTAACTGGATCATCCCATAGAGTAGCTAAATCACTTTTGACCAAACTTGAATCACTTTCATTAACCCATCAACCTAAATTATTAAGTCTTGATGATGATGTTGATGATTTAGAAGAATATTTCCTCAAAACTCCAACCAAAGAAGATGTAAAAAATATCTATCTTCTTGTATTACCTTCCTATGAAACTGATTCTCCTATTGATTATTTCTTGGAACATTTACAAGACACTTATCAAGATTTCCGAGTTGATAAATATCCATTAAGACAATTATTAGGATTTGCGGTATTGGGATTGGGAGATTCTGAATCTTGGAAGGGGGATAAATTCTGTTATCAAGCCAAATTGGCTGATCGATGGATGGGGAAATTAGGTGCAAGAAGGTTATTCCCGGTTGGTGAAGTATGTATGAAATATCAAGGTGAACCAAGGGCACAAGAATGGATCAATGATTTTGCTACTTTGTTGATCGATGATGAACCATTTTATATTGATGAAAATGATGATGTTGATGATAGTGATGCCGAACAAGAGGATACACAAGATGATAATGATACATTAGTTGATGTTGAAGAAATGGGAACTATTATTAGAAAGAATGGGAAATCAGAATTAGAAACTAAAGAAATGGTCTCCAAAGATTCTCCTACTTATAAATCACTTACAAAACAAGGATATACTATAGTTGGATCACATTCTGGAGTTAAGATTTGTCGTTGGACAAAATCAGCATTACGTGGACGTGGATCATGTTATAAATTCGCTTTTTATGGGATTAGATCTCATTTATGTATGGAAACCACCCCATCATTAGCCTGTTCTAATAAATGTGTCTTTTGTTGGCGTCATGGTACAAACCCCGTTGCTAAGCTGAATTGGAGATGGGAAGTTGATCCACCTGAAAAAATCATGGAAGGTGCATTAGCAGGTCATTATCAAAAGATTAAACAAATGAGAGGTGTGCCTGGTATACAAATGGATAGATTCCAAGAAGCATTCAGAGTAAGACATTGTGCATTATCATTAGTTGGAGAACCAATTTTTTATCCTCATATTAATGAATTCGTATCCATGCTTCATGAACAACATATTTCATCTTTCCTTGTTTGTAATGCCCAACATCCAGATTGCTTGGCTAAGTTAAACAAAGTTACCCAATTATATGTTAGTATTGATGCCCCTACCAAAACCGATTTGAAAAAGGTGGATCGTCCATTAAATAGTGATTTCTGGGAACGATTAATGTCATGTCTTGATATTCTTGCCACTACTCAATCCCATCAACGTACAGTTTTCAGATTAACTTTAGTTAAAGGGTTCAATATGAATGATATTGAGAGTTATGCCGATATGGTTCAACGTGCAAAACCATCCCAGATTGAAATCAAGGGAGCTACATTCTGTGGATCATCCAATGGGAATGGGAACCCATTAACGATGCAAAATATCCCATTTTATGAAGAATGTAAAGATTTCGTGGTGAAATTAACTAATGAATTAAAATCTCGAGGATTGGATTATGATATTGCGGCAGAACATGCTCATTCTTGTTGTATTTTGGTTGCACATAATCGTTTCAAGATTAATGGGAAATGGCATACTCATATTGATTATCCCAAGTTTTTTGAAATGTTGGAACAAGGTAAAGAATTTGTTGATATTGATTATGTGAAGGAAACTCCAGATTGGGCAGTTTGGGGTAGTGAAGGAGCTGGATTTAATCCAGAAGACACTAAGTATGATAGAAAAGCTGAGAAATTGAAGAAGAAGTTGGAAAGAGATGAACAAGCCAAGAAGGTGATTGAACAAATAGCTTGATAGTTTTATAGTGTATTTTGTATATCTTTGTATTTTAGAAAATAAATTTGCAACTTTTTAACAAGAAAAAAGCAGAGTTGCCTTGGGAATGATGACAAAGAAACACCATCGATCGAATACACTCTTTTCTTATTGGATTTAAAACTATTTCGATGATTATACAAAAAAGTAAGAATAAAGAATATCCTCTTTATATTCTCTGTAGTTACTCTGTGTATTGGTTTACTCATTAAATTGAACTCCTCCTCTAACTTCCAACCAGTGGGATTTTTTAAAATTGCGCTCCTTCCAACAAGTTGAAAAAAAAAAAACCCTGAATCTCGTTTTACGTCAAATATCCAAATTTCAATTTTGATAAACAAGAAAACCTTATCACCAAACTAGTTAAGCAATGTCAGACACAACAGAACGCCAGACACAACAGCGAAAGAAGATTGCATTTATACATCCAGATTTAGGTATAGGAGGAGCTGAAAGATTAGTAGTAGATGCTGCAATTGGATTACAATCTTTACAAAATGATATTACTGTCTATACATCACATTGTGATCCAACTCATTGTTTTGAAGAAGTTAAACAATTAAGAGTTAATGTATATGGAGATTTCTTTCCAACTCATATATTCAAAAGATTTCATATCTTATGTGCAATTATTCGACAATTATATCTTGTTTTTAAGATGATTATTGGTGGTGAGATTGGTGAATATGATTATTTTATTGTTGATCAATTGAGTATTTGTGTTCCATTTATCGGTTGGTTTAGTAATGAAGATAGTAGGATATTGTTTTATTGTCATTTCCCTGATCAATTATTAGCTAAAAGGACAAGCAAATTAAAGGAATTATATCGATTACCATTTGATAGATTTGAAGAATGGAGTACTGGATTAAGTGATGTTGTTGTTGTTAATTCTAAATTCACGAAAACAATTTTCCATTCTACATTTAAGAATCTAAACCATATGTCTCCAGGAGTAATATATCCATGTGTTGAAACTAAGATTGAAACCGATGAAATCGTTGATCTTGAAGTTGAAAATTTCTTTAAAGACAATAAATATTTCCTTTCAATTAATCGATTCGAAAGAGCCAAGAATATCGAGCTTGCAATCAAAGCATTTCATAAACTGAAGAAATTACTTCCAAAGAAAGCAAAATTGGTAATTGCAGGAGGTTATGATTCAAGAGTGGTTGAAAATGTTGAATATTTACATGAATTAACTTCATTATGTGATTCTCTTAAATTAACAAATTTTACAATTAGAGGAAAATTAATTATGATGCCTCCTTCTACTGAAGTATTGTTTTTACCTTCAATTAGAAGTAATTTAAAAGTATCATTAATTAAACAAGCGGAATTATTATTATATACTCCTGAACGGGAACATTTTGGTATCGTACCGGTTGAAAGTATGTTATATCAAACTCCAGTATTGGCAGTAAATTTCGGAGGACCTTTGGAAACAGTTGTTAATTATAATGGTGATAATTTGAATGAAGCTACAGGATACGTTGAACAATCAGATGTTGAAAAATGGGCTAAAATAATGATTAAATATTGGAATGAACTGGAAGAGATTAAATCAAAACTTGGTGAAAATGGATATCACCGAGTAATTGAAAAGTTTTCAAGAGATAAGACAAGTCAAGAATTTATGGATTATTTACTTACCCTGAATAATTTTCCTAAAAAGTATCCTTCTTCAATGATACCTGCTGTTGCAATATTAATTATATACATACTTATAAAGGTTGTATAGAACTGGTTACTTCTTTTTGAATATATCTTTTATTGCTTCCCAGAAATGTAAGCTTGTATCCTGATTAGGATTAGGTTCGATCAGACCAGTTGCTTTAAGGTGAGGTTCATTATCATCACCCCAAATACTAAGCAACCCTGGCAGCATAGATTCTCGATTAATTTGAATAGTTGGAGATTTCCGTTTATGTTTATCAAACCATATTTCAAGATTTTTGGAGAAATTTTCAAGAGTTCTAAAATATGAATCTTTTAATTCTTTATCAATTGATAATTTAAATTTATGACCAGAACTTGAAGGACATTGTAAATTATAATCTCTAATTTGTTTATTAATTGATTCAATTTTGGCTTCAATATATTCCAATTCAGATTTAGGTAATACTTTATATCCATTAATATTAAATGTAAAATTACTTAAATTCTTTTCAAATGAATCTTCAATTACTTCTAAATTCAGAGAAACTTTCACAATTGGTGCAATACTAGAATGATGAATAATCCAAGTAAACCACATTTGATCAATTTTACTTCTAAGCCTATCAATTTCCGAATTTAATCCTCGTTGAGATTCAATCCATGGAGGTAATACTGATTGTTTATTCAATATTTGATTCATAAAATAATTCGAATCAGTACAATTTGCCAAATGTTCTCGATTTAAAGGTTTCCCTCTAACTTTTGCCATATCGGGAGTTTCAAATTGTCCCGTTTTTAAATTAATACTTGAATTAATTCGATTACTAGCAATACTTCCAACATAATCAGTAGCTGATGATGATAATGGAATGAATTGGTCTGGTCCTAATAATCTTTCTTTATACAATTCCCGGAAATTGTCATCCTTTGGTGTAGACCCACTTGATTTTGGATTTAGCTTATAATCTAGAGTAAGATCTCTAGCTTGTGCTAATTTTTCTTTGGTAGTTGATGCTGCCGCTTTTCTTGATAATTTCATTGGAGGTGGCTTCAGATCAAGAATCATTCTTAAATTGGCATCTATGTTAGTTTCTTCTCCTTGCCAAGGTTGGGTATTATAGATATCTCTAGCATGTTTGTTGGCTTTTAATAATGGTTCACTTTTGATATATGAATTTGCTTGTTTTATATCGGTGCCTGGTGGAGCATATTTTTGAAATATGGAATTGATTGATGAATCAACTTGTCGAAGGGTATTCATATTGGATGCATTTGTTGATATTTTCTCTTCTAGGATTTGTTTCATTCTTTCAACTATCGCTGAATTGATTTCATCTGCGTCTGGTTCCTTTGGAGAATCGCTTGAAGGATCATCTTTATGGTTGCTCTTATTGGATGATGTATTTACAGACTTGGTAGCATTAGATAGTGGTACTTTTGGGATATCAGAATAACATCGGAATGGAATTGATAGTATCGATCTATATGTAGGTGATTTAATTGTGACCTTTATAATCATTCTTTATGGTTTCTCGTATAAAGAAAGAAAGTGATTTATCCCCGGAGTTTGATTTTATTGGAGATCGAAAGTGTCATTACTCTTTCTTTCCTCCAAGAAGTATCATTGTATAAAATTATCTCTATAATACTACTGTATATTTAGGATAAGCATGACAATTGAGAGTAAAGTATGAAAGATCAATATCTAATTACATCATATGCTTATTATTGAATCCATGAAGGAATTATTAAACATAAGGTGATCGTATAAATCAATCCCGAGGTTATTCAAATACATTCATATATGGTAGCGCAATATATTTAACACCCATGATATTCCGATTCTCTCACAGGAGGAACAAAGAAAACAACACATAGCACATTTTTTTTTTTTCTTGTTGGTCAATTTCATTTCTTTCCAAGTTTGATTAAACCTATAGAAAGTATACAATTAGTATAAAGTAAACGATGTGGCTCTTTGATTGGTTTCAAGATGTTTTAGCATCATTAGGATTATGGAATAAACATGCAAAATTATTATTCTTAGGTTTAGATAATGCTGGTAAAACTACTTTATTACATATGTTAAAGAATGATAGATTAGCAACATTACAACCAACTTTACATCCTACTTCAGAAGAATTAGCTATTGGTTCTGTAAGATTCACTACTTTCGATTTAGGTGGACATCAACAAGCTAGAAGATTATGGAAAGATTATTTCCCTGAAGTTAATGGTATTGTCTTTTTAGTTGATGCTGCTGATCCAGAAAGATTTGCTGAAAGTAAAGCAGAATTAGAATCTTTATTTAAAATAGAAGAATTAAGTCATGTTCCTTTTGTCATTTTAGGTAATAAGATTGATGTCCCAACTGCTGCTAATGAAATGGATTTGAAAAATGCCCTTGGCTTATATAATACAACTGGTAAAGAAACTGGTAAATTACCTGAAGGTCAAAGACCAATTGAAGTATTTATGGTTTCTGTTGTCATGAGATCTGGTTATGGTGATGCCTTTAAATGGTTATCTCAATATATTTAGACGTCGTCCAACATACCACTAACTCACAAAGACATCCACCTGCCGCCCCCCTTCCCCCGGTTACCTATATTTTTTGATAACTTTATTTTCAATTCATCATTGTCTATCATCCTTTAATATTAATATCGAATTAAATAGTTTGTTCATTTATCAGTTTGTAGAGAAAATGATAACAATCTTTAATTAATTATTTAATTACTTTCATTAGAGTTCGATATCGCTCGCCTGCCATCTCTATCCTTTACCCTGATCCTTACCGTTTAAAATTGAATTTCTCTATTGACTGACTAAAACCACTATAGGAATCGCATTCGTCATTTGAGAGCATATCTCTCATTCATATGCATCTAAACTCATTGTTCATATCAGTATCAGATCATACACACTAACAAGAGTCTATCGCTTGGAGATCTATATTGGTTCTCACACGACAACCATATATAATATTTTTTCTTAGGTAAACTTTTCAGCTCATCCCTCTTACTAATTTTATTTTTACGACCATTGCTACTTCTACTACTACTACTATCTTATACCCATTCAAGTAGAAAGACACATCATGAGTGAGCACGGGGCTAATAAAGTATCTCTTCATCCAGAACAAAAGAAATGGAAGGCTCCAAAGGGACCAAAACCAATCCAACATAAAAATAAAAATGTAATTGGATTAGGTAGATCAATTGCTAATCAACGTAGACAAGAAAATCAAATTCAATATTTACCCGATGGAGAAATGAGATTCACTACGGATAAAAAGGAAGCTGATTGGGTGAAATTAAGATCTGTTACTCAAGAAACTGCGTTAGATGAATTTTTGAATACTGCTACTCTTGCTGATACTGATTTTACTGCTGAAAAAGGTCAACAAGTTAAGATTATTAAAGTTGGAAATACAAGTATTGTAAATCAATCTGGTCTTTTAACTGGTGAAGAAATGATTGCAATGAGACAAAAACATTTGGTATTTGAAAATAAATTAACTATTCCAAAACGACCTAAATGGACTAAAGATCAATCCAAACTTCAAATTGATAGACAAGAAAATTTAGCATTTTTAGAATGGAGAAGACAATTAGCAGCATTAACTGAAAATAACGATTTATTATTAACTCCATTTGAAAGAAATTTAGAAGTTTGGAAACAATTATGGAGAGTGGTTGAAAGATGTGATTTAATTGTACAAATTGTTGATGCTAGAGACCCGTTGGCATTCAGATGTATTGATTTAGAAAGATATGTAAATGATTTAAGTGAACCTGAACATAACAAAACTAAAAAGAATTTATTATTGGTGAATAAAGCTGATTTATTAACTAGAAATCAACGTCTTGCTTGGTCAGAATATTTCAAAATTAAAAAAATCAATTTCGTATTCTTTTCAGCTGCGAAAGCAAATGAATTATTAGAAAAGGAAAAAGAAGAATTAGAAATGTTACAACGTGATCCAGACTATGTCCCAACAACGGTTACCTCAGAACCAGAAGAAATTGAGACCAATGATTCTATTCGAATTTTAAAAATCGAAGAATTAGAACAATTATTCATGCAAGAAGCCCCCAAATTCGACCAAGACCCAGAATTCCCCGACAGAAAACTTCAAATCGGGTTAGTAGGATATCCTAATGTCGGTAAATCCTCCACCATCAATGCATTAGTCGGTTCCAAAAAAGTCTCCGTTTCTTCCACCCCGGGGAAAACCAAACATTTCCAAACCATCCATCTTTCCCCCGATGTCCTTCTTTGTGATTGTCCCGGTTTAGTATTCCCAAATTTCGCATACACCAACGGTGAATTAGTATGTAATGGTGTCCTTCCAATTGATCAATTACGTGAACATATCCCCCCAACCTCACTTGTTTGTCAACGTATTCCCAAATTCTTCTTGGAAGCAGTATATGGTATCCACATCCCCATTCAAAAAATCGAAGATGGTGGGAATGGAGAATATCCTACCGCTAGGGAATTATTGAATGCATATGCTAGAGCAAGAGGATATATGACCCAAGGGTTTGGATCGGCCGATGAACCTAGAGCTTCGAGATATATTTTGAAAGATTATGTTAATGGGAAATTATTATATGTAAACCCACCTCCAAAACAAACTGGTGATGATGAATGGACTATACCTTTATTAGAAGAATGTCGTGAATTTAATCGAGAATTATATAATTTACATAATTTACCTGAAACTAGACAACAACAAATCATGGCTGCTATTCAACATAAAGGTATAAATCTTGATGAGTTTGAATTATCCAAAGATTTATCAAGATTGAATTTCTCAATGCATATAGGTGGTGCAACAGCTACACAAGATGGTAGTGGTAGTAGTGAAAAACCAAAAACGTTGTTTTATGGTGGGAAACAAGCTGGGTTGGAAAGTGCCGGGGATGATTTAGATCGGGAATTTTTTAAGATGAATGGTGTACAAGGGAAATTTCTTAGTCCGTTTCATAAAAAGGAAGGAGAGTCCGGGAAGAATAAGAAACATAATAAAAAGAATAAGAAACAGGATAAGAAAGTTAGAGTTGTTGGTTATTGATTTTGTGTAGTTAGTTTAGATATTTAGTTTTTACGAATGGATAAGCATTATAGATTGGAATGAGATGGAATATAAAAGTTTCCGATAAGCCGGGGTTGTCTTTACTAGTACGTTTCGCAGTATAGATCAAGCCAGTCGAAAGCGATATTCATCGCTTTCAATTTACAGTCTACAAAGTTATTTTTATCATCATCATTAGAATAATTTATTATACATAAAACTCTAACCTATAGTTAGAATTCTTAAACTATAACTAATTTAGTAGATTCTGAAAGATGGACCCATGGTAGATTTAATAACCAAGGAACCAACATTTTGCCAGTTCTTCTTTAATAAAGAAACCAAGAAGTTAGCAGCCATCATGATTTGGTTAACCAAGACATCTTCTTCCATTTCAACGTTACCAATAGCAACGGCTAAACATAAGACCTTCTTTAATTGGAACTTGATGGTAGATTTAACATCAGTAACCTTACCATATAAATCATCATTATGAGAGACTGGGGTTGGGAACTTACCAGCCTTAGATAAAGTTGGACCTAACAATCTTGGGATTTGTTTAATCAAGACTTCAGAAGCAATGAAAGCATTGTATTTCTTAGCTAATTTCTTAATTAACTTCTTGTTCTTGTTTAATTTCTTCAAATCATCAACAGACATGGCATCAACACCAACAGACTTAGCTCTGTCGACATCGAAAGCATCACCAAAAATACAGATGGTCATGTTTGGTCTTGGAACTTGAGGTAATTTTAAAGTACCAGAGAAACGTTTATCTCTTTGAGGGTCATAGTTCTTTAAACCAACTTGTAATTCAACGGTTTCTAAAAAGTTTCTCTTTTTAGTTTCATTGGAGAATTCTAATAATTTGTGAACGTTTTCACGAACGTGGGAACTGGTGATCTTAGACATGATTAGTTATGGATATTTCGTCTCCCAAAAAGAATTGGTATGTAAAAACTGATTCGACGAGGATGAAGAAGAAATAAGACTAAACTGATTGAAAGATGTGATGGTGAAAAAAAAAATTTAAAGGGAAACCTTGCGAAGTGAGAGATGTGATGAAAGAAAATTTGTTTTTCGGTTACAATTTAAAATCACGTGCACAAGAACAAGAATTAGGGCTCAGCCCTAGACACGTCATCATGAATCATATTTGTGGCGATATGGAATGTCCGTTGTTTGATTATATGGAGTAAAGTAAATCAACAGTACAAACTATACACCAATGGAAATATGATACAAAGATACTTGGGAAACATTCACCTAAGCATACGATGTTTCACGACTAGCCATAGTACTCTTGCAAAGCATGGACAAAATTCCTTTGCCAAGAAGAGAAGCATCGAAGAAATCATAAAAAGCCATGGTATTGATAGTTATAATTATCTAGCAGAGTTAGATAGGAAGTTCATCATTATAGACCCATCAGTTAAAAAAGTCCTAGATATTGGTTGGGTCCCTGGAAATTGGATGGAATATACGGTTCATCAACTAACTCACTTGCATGGTATTGACGGTTCATTAGCAGATAGTGGTTGTCATGTCCTTGGATTTGATATCTTATTCCAAACCCCACCTCCTGGAGTATCCACAATCCAAGGGAATATATTTTCCAAAAGTTCTCAAGCACTTGTCATTAATCATCTAAAGGAATTCACGTGGGGACAATCCCTAAAAGTGGGTTTACCTAAGTTACAACCAGAGGATACTATTGAACCAAAATCATATTTCACCAAAGAACAAGAAGAATCTATGCTAGATCATAAACTAGACGAAGTCAACAAAGATCTCGCTCATTTAAACCTAAGTCCAAAACTACCAGACTCAGAATTAGATTTACAAAATGTCGATTTTCGAACTGATTTGGTCATATCTGATCTATCAAAACCAGGTATGCAAACAGATGGTTTTTATAGTAGGAGTTGGAGTATGCCATATAATAGACTAAACAATAATTCTCCATTGAATAATTCCGTTTTATCTCCAGGAAAAGCGTCATTAGATTTAGCTGATGCTGCATTGATGTTGACTTGTAATGCACTAAAACCAGGTGGAAAATTCCTTTTACGATTGTCTCGTGTATTTCCTCATGATAAGGAAATTCATTTATTGAACAGAAGATTGAACAAGGTGTTTAAAGTTGTTGAACGAATTAATTCTCATCCTGAAATCAAAGCTCAACCACAAGATATGATCTATTTATGTAAACACAAAAAGCAAGATGGCGAGTATACAATTTCTGATATCTTTAACATGAAAATATAACAATATACAGGAAATTACCAGGGAAAATCAGTTAAACTTCCAGAATAATTTCATTCAAAGTGGGAAAAGCGCTTGGGCACTTGAATGGAGACAGAACTTTTCGAACGATATGGGGAAATTCTTCTTTGGGTCTAGCCTTGATGTTAGCACCCTTCCTCCAGAAAGACTTGATAGAGAGAGGCAGGTAATTTCAACACCAACGAATAGCGCAATTAAATTATCAACCCGCTCCCAGACTTACCATATTCCATATTTAGATACGATAAGCGGAGATTGCCCTACTACTATTGTCTTTTGCTTCCAATAATAGTGAACATTATTCATCTTTAAGGAAGAAGTTTTTTTTTTCCTGATAATTAATTATTCTAGGATTTTCTTTTTTTGCAGCCATCCATCAAACCTGCAAAGACAATAAACAAACCAAGAAAAAATCAGACCTGTAAATACATAATTGCCTTGGCTTTATATATTCTCTGATACAATAAATGTATAAGACTATTTCTGATATAAAACCATTTCATAGTAGAAATAGCCTTATCTTTTGGATTCCATAATTATTCGTTCCAATTATAAAAAAAGGTCCAATTAGATCTTGCGTACGAATACTTGTGGTTGCAACAAGTAAATATAGAGTTCAGTAAAGGATAACAACTTAAAACTCAACTACTGGAAACCCCTTAGAGAAACAATCAAGAATTAACAAAATATATTTGTAAAGTAAAAAAAAAATGATAACACTATGAATTATACAAAATTTTTATAAATGAACTTCTACAGTCTGTAAATCTAGACCAAAAGATCTTCTTCTTCCACTTCATCATAAAATTCATCATCAATCTCTTCTGGCGAATTATCCTCTTCTTCATATCTAACTTCTTCCTCTTGGGTTTCTGGAACCGCAGCTGCAACAGGGACTGGAGCTGGGATTGGGTTTCCACCTTGTTCAAGATCAATCAATGGAGCAGCATCAGTTCCATTAACAGATAATTGTGCAAAGTTATCCAACAATCTATCAGCAATTTTCTCTTTATTCTTCCCAATCAAAGATTTCTTCCAAAGATTGACAACTTCTTGGACTTTAGTAGCATCAAAACCATAATTGGCTGCAAATAAGGCAGCTTCAGTATATCTTTCACTTTTAACCAATAAATCCAAACATTTTTGCTTATCGCCAGTCAACCACCATGCTTGCCATGCTATATTATATTTCCCTTTTGATTCACATTCAGTGGCCAATTTAATTAAATCTGGCTTATTGTTAGATGATGACAATAATAATAATAACGAAGAATAATCATTGGCTAACCAGAATGATTCTTGTGCCAACCTTATCTGCCATTTATTTAAAGCCAAATCACCCAATTTCTTCCATTTATTAGTATTTGCTAATGCGGTTGAAGGATTTTGTTTTTGATTTTGTGATAGTAATTCATAAGCTTGTTTTAAATTACCAGTTGAAAGGGAAATTTCAAATTTAGAATCAAAATCTTGAGAAAGGGCAAATGAAAGTGCCAAATATCCTAATTTTTCAAAGAAACGAGATAATTGATTCAATTCGGTCTTATTGAATTCAGAAATAACACCAAGATATTCTTCTGATAAGTTTTCCATGGAAACAGTGGATAAATCAGGTATTTCCTCACCGGTTTCTTCATCAGTTATTGTTTTGGAAGCATATTGTTCTAAATCACCTCTCATTACTAATGTTTGTAATTCCAACATTTCTGCATTTACATACCAAGATACAACATCAAAAGATTTGTCAATTAAATATAATTTACCATCAGTAGCTTTATATCCAATAATATAGAATTTATGATCAAAATGACCCAAGTTTATTACTTCACCACCAACGAAATAATTTAATCTATTAGTGGTTGCAGTAGTATAGACAAAGACATCCCCAATGAATTTACCCGATAAGATTGATTCTGAAGTTGGCAAAGTATATAATACATCAAATGCAGATTCAGCACCTTCTTCAGTATCCAATTCATCCTTTTCAAAAGCTTCTTCAAATACTTCATGATTATAACTTAAAAAGTATGTTTCATCATTCTTCTTACCACCAATTCCACTATTTTCACCTACGCTAGAAGTAGTAACTATAGCTAACAATTCACCATTATCAGACCAGATAACATCGGTAATATCATCATCCAAATCCACTCTTCTTACTAATTTACCATGTTCCCAATCATAAAATGAAATACAACCTTCCAGCTTAACCCCTAATAAAGCACCTGGGAAGATTTTATCCGCTTGATAAATCAAATCAAGAACCAAAGTTTCTTGGAAATTCTTGAAAATCTTAACTGAAACATTTGATTCACGAATAGCATATGGACAAGCAGCAGAAGAATCATGAGTATTCCAACAGAAATCCAAAGCCTTACCATAAGCTTTTGATCTCCAGGCTAAAGCTGTATAGACGATATATTCACCATCACCACATACGGCTGCATATCTACCATTTGGAGAATGAGTCAAAGATTGTGGGAATATTTCAATTGTACCTAATTCTCTTTGTTGTATCGATAATGATTCACCATCTTTCAAACCTTCTGAAGAGGAAGGTTTGATAATTGATTGGAAAACTTCGGAATTTTTCCCATAGATTAATTTTTGATTTGAATCCATTGAGAATAATGGTTCTTCATTACCTAATTTGATAATAACAAATCCGGAATCAAACCCGGCAGCAATAAGATTCGATTTAGGTAAAATTCCAATACACCATACTCTTTCTAAACTATAATTGATAGATTTTTCTAATTTAAAAGTATTTGAATTCCAGAATCTAACAGTACCATCTTCAGAACCAGAAACAATCAATGGTAATTCAGGATGGAAGATAGCAAAAGAAACATTAGCTAAATGTCCTTCTAAAGTAGCAACACAAGATTTAGTTTGATAATCCCAGATTTTAATTGTTTTATCATCTGAAGAAGTAATCAAATACGGTTTATCAGCTTGAGGATAATAATCAACATAATTTACCCCCTTTGTATCATGGGCAATCAATGTGAAATTAGGTTGTGAAGAACCCAAAGACCAAATTTTCACGGTTCTATCTAAACATGCCAGCGCAAAAGTATTTGGATCTTTTGGATTAAAATTAACGCTCATAACATAATGTTGATGTCCTTCAAAAGTTTGTTCTAATTTCCAATTATTTTCCCAATTCCATAATTTAACAGTTAAATCATCACTTGCAGTTAAGATATATGGTTTAGATGGATGTACCGCAATGCTTCTAATATAATCTGGATGAGCTTCATATTGAGTGATTTTTTCACCAGTATTATAATTATAAACTCTGATTTGGAAATCATCTGATCCAACTACTATACAATTCTTACGAGCAATAAACTTACCAGTACGTACAGGCAATTCAGTTACTTGGATTGATTTAACTAATGTATTGGTAGCATATGACCAAATTTCAATCTTACCATTATATAAAGTGGTTAAAATCCATGGTTCAGTAGGATGGAAATCAATTCCCTTAACTCTGTCTGAACGAGTAGAAAATTGTTTAACAACGTCCAACTTCATCTTGTGTACTTCTTCTAAATAGTTGTTTGTATGAATAATTGACTTGTCGTTCTTTGTTCAATAGAAATTCAACAACACCCACGCACTCTGATTGTCAGTTGAGGCTCTGTTGCCATTTTTTTTTCAACAAGAAAGTTAACACGGTAATACACTGTGGGATTTTTGAACAGTTTACACGACTATCATGGTTCCTATACATCTATAAACTTATTTATATACTAATTACATATTCCTTTCTTCTCTATAAATTGTATATAACTCTTGTATCTCATTCATATATTCAATCCATTTCTCTGTAAATACCTTATTTGAAAACTTCTGTTTCACAACTTCTTGTCCGTTAAGTCTCATCTTATTAAGTCTATCTTCACTAATCGATTCAGTATTATTCACATATAATTCAGTCAAGAGAGTTTTAAAAGTAGGAAATTTCACAATTTGATCACCTTTCACAATTTCAAAATTGATATATCCTTCAGTTTCTTCCTTATCTTGAATACTTGGATCAAGATCGGGATCATCCATACTCTTGAAAAAGAATCCAGAATCATTATGCCAATCAATCGTTTGACTACCAGTAACAATATCCATCAATGGTCCAGCCGAGGCATGTACAATTGGAATAGCTCCTCTTGCCATATATTCGACCACTCCAATTCCAAAATGTTCATTCCACATGGCATTGAGTCCGAATTTACATCTTGATAACCAAGAAACAACTTCATCATAAGAAATATCAATGGCAAATTCGACAAAATTATCCAATTTCAATTTTGAAACCTCGTCTTTCAAATTATTGAGGGTAGCAGTATCATCTTTGGTTCTACATGAACCAGCAAATACAATAGTTGGGATTTGCTCGGTTGGTTTGGAAACATTGGGGAAATTAGAAGATAAGAACTCCTGATACTCTTTCAATATTAAAGAATGACGCTTTTCAGGTCTGAATTGAGCCAAGTATAATAATTTATTCTCCCGAGGAACAGTTGGATCAGTATTTGTAGTCAAGAATTCGGTTCCACAAGGTGGATATAATATTTCTAATTTATGACCTAAAGCCAGATTCAAATACCATATATCTTGTAAATGATTAAATGTCCAAGTTCCATTAGCTAACCCAATATCTACCATTGAACCCAAATATACATAAAAATAATATAATATTGACCAATAAATAAATTTCCCCAATTCAAAAAAATCCCGTACACTTAATCTTAATTTATTTAAATCATCAAATTTCTTAAATTTCAATTTATTAAACATATCATTTTGAATAATTGGATAATGATTATATGCCAAAATTGGACCTTTGAAAAGTAATGCCATAATCAAATAACTACCTGGAAGTCCCATAGTATCTATCCATACATCAGGTGAAAGTGCAAATAAAGCTTCTCCAGCTAATAATACACTTCCCAACAATTGTCCAACTAATGTAAACCTCTTCCAATAATTCCCATCAATTAAATTTGCAAATCTTTTTAAATAAAGAAATACAATTCTGGTTGAATCCATATCTGAAATTTGAAACTTATCTCCAGCTTTACGCAAAATTTCTTCTGGCAGTGATTCAATATTCGTCGTATATATGACTACAATATTTTCTGATCGAGCTAATAAGGTAGCCTTGACAGCTTGCCAAAGTACTCGTTCACCACCTCCTCCATTATTTGCATATGGATGAAAGAATCCATGTATGGTTTTATTAGGGAAGGATTCATCGAATCTTGGGGTTTGTTTGTCATTGGGATTTATTGTTATTTTATTACTTAAATAATTGGTATAATATGATGGATTTTCACTTGTAAGTATCAATTGACGACGAGTACTTGATTTTCGATGTTTAATATTTGAAATATCATTATTGTTGATTTGATCTGTCAAATTCTTGTGAGATACAAGAAGAAACTTCGGGATAATCCTACTTATCAACTGACGGATAATGAGTACCACTAATATCACGCTTATTATCAACCACATTGTCACGATTGATATTATGGACTTAGTGTTTATATGGAGCTGACTATCTGACTGTTTCTAAGTGGAATCTGAATCCCTTTATTACAAATAAGTCGTGCATAATGTTCAACTTGTTCAGTGAGTGAAAAAGTTGAAAAAGTCGTGTGCTGGCAGGAATCATCAGATTTGACACATCAATTGAACAAGCAATGACACTTAGTACGGTTCTCTGAATGTAGAATGTCTGTTCGAGGTATAAGCCATTTATCATTGTTTGCCTGGTATTACACAAGACTTTTTGCAATTTCTTACGTGCTCAATTGCAACATCAACCACAGTGGAATAGTCAATGTAAAATACGAAAGGGTTAAAAATAGGGGGGGGAGGAAATACCAGCAAATTGGGCGAGTGGTATGGTGGTGATATATATTATTATTATTTATAATTCTTGACTTTGTAGTCATTAAAGTTGTCAATGAGGTATTCATAAAATCTGTAATTAATTATGTTTCCTAATTGGGATAAATTACTTCGATTACATAATCAAGTATTTGCTATACGCGTATTTAATTTTATTCATCACTCACATTGTACAAAGGAACCGGAAAAAAAGTTTGTCAGTCACTCATTAAAATCAATTTCATTTTACAATCATTCTTTCAAGTTTTTATTTCACAATCCCACTCTACCTTTGTTTCTTTCTTTCCATTTGGAATTTTAACTCCTTGTTTTAAGTTTCGACATATTTGACTTTCTTTTCAGGCTTTCAATATATCTAAATCATACAGTTTACTACCAGCTAGGTCAATCGTTTAACATCTACCCAAGCCACATCCTCCGACGACTGGCATTCCCAAAAGAAACACAGACTTTTATAAATTAAACTGAAAAGTTCAACATTTAGTCTGATAGTACATTACACTACTACTACTACCTGTACTAGTATGAACAGAACTCTAAGAGAAAACACATCCATAAATTCACAATCTAGTAATAGCAACACGAGCACAATGTCTGGCAATTCTCCATTCATGAATTCAAAAACTACCAATCTTTCCAATGGAAGTAACACGTCTTCAATCACATCTCCAGAATCAAATGATATATCATTCTCATCCATAAATTCAACAACTTCCTCCGGCTCCAAATTGAAAACCCCATTGAAAAAGGAAGAACTTGAAAAAATTGCGCGTCAATTAAAGAAGAAACTTTCAAAAGCTAGTATAACTGCCAAACAAGCATTATCTCCCACAAATGTAAGAAGACCTTCCATACCCAAATCATCACCTTTGAAAGGATATCTAATGAAAAATAACATCAATAAAACCGGAGATTATTCACCTAATCAACATATGTCATCGTCTCCGTCTACGAATTTATATTCACCAAATGGGAAATCTCCAACTCATATAAGAACACCGGCTGCGATGTATTTGGCTTCATCTCCATTAAAGAATACCATGACCAATGACTCGGATGATAGTCATCTTGATTCCCCAACTAAAAAGAGAAGATCTTCACCTGGTAAACGAATGATATTGGAAGAAATTAGTCCATCAAGAACACATCAACAACATTCATTAAAACCATCTATAGACTTAACCGATAACAACAACAACAACAACACAATCAACAACACAAAAATCCCAATTGATAGACAGACCACTCCAACTTCACCGCCCAAAAAAGATCCAAATTTCTCTTCCAATCAAATAATGAAAACCCCGACCCAACCAAGATCATCCCACAATCACAATCACCAACACCAACAACCACAACCATTCAACACCGACACTGAAGGAGCCGATTTACTCATGTATTTAGCCACCTCTCCCTCCCCCGCCAAACCCTACTATTCCAACCACACTCCCCGCGCCATCAAACAACAACCACCCCCAACTCAACCCACATTCCTCGCCCCTCATCCTCCACCACCAGTCACACCAAAACAGCGTGCAGGTGGCATAAACGGAACCCTTGCCAATACAAGAACTCCCCAAAATCGTCTAACCCCCTTCCTCAACAATTTAAACGCCGGTGGAACAGGATTACCTAGTCTGGGCTTAACGTTAACCCCAACGGGTTTCAATATGAATGATTATGTGAATTTCTTTACACCTTCCCCCGGGGGGACTGCTAGTATAAATGCGAGGAATTTGTTAAAGACGCCGGATTTTAATAGTTTGATGAATGGGAATAATACTCCAAGAGGAGGGAGTAGTAAAGTGGATGGCAAGATGTTAAATTTTAATAAAGTATTGTTTAATCATCATGGTGATGGGGGTCAAAAAGAATAAAGGTGTGGAATAATGAAGGGGTTGGGACGCTGTTTGTTTCATTTCTTTTTGGATTCCGTAATTATTTGGGAATTTTGTATTTTATAGAATGTATTAGGATATAATTATTGTTTGATATTCTTTAACCTTTATTATAATATACGTTTTTTACAGATTTAAAGTGGTGGAAGGAATGGGGAATGTTTAATGAGGTGTGTGGATGCGAGGCTGACACATCCACTATTTATCGGTGCACACAGATATCAGTGTATCCTATCTCTTATTTATCAATCTTGTAGATTTGCGGGTGATTTTTACTAAGAAGTTAAGGATCTATAGACAATCTTAAAAGAGAATTATACATTATATGCGATATAGAAACGATTGAATCAAGGTAACTTAGCATATTGATGGTCGTGTAAAATTAGTCAACCTTCCATCATCTCACTGGTAATTTTTTCTTTGCATCTCCGAAGGAACCTTATACCATCCTTCTTTCATCCAAACTCATCACTTGAAAATGTCAGCCGAGGAACAAGTAGAAATAGAATCCAAAGTCAATGATTTAAAAATCAACGACAACAAGGACAATGGCTCCCCAGAAGCATCACCAGAACCAAAAGAAGAAGACAGTACCGGCACCACCACTACCAAAAAGAAAAAGAATAAAAAGAAAAAGAAGAAGTTAGTCTCCATTGATTCATCCTATCCAGATGGAATCTTCCCTGAAGGTGAATGGATGGATTATCCCCTCGATGTAAATTCCCATCGTACAACCTCAGAAGAATTACGTTATTTAGATCGACAACAAAACAACAAATGGGAAGATTTCCGAAAAGGTGCCGAAATTCATCGTCGAGTAAGACATAAAGCCCAATCATCAATCAAACCAGGAATGACCATGATTGAAATTGCCAATTTGATTGAGGATTCAGTTCGGACATATGCGGGCAATGAACATACTTTAAAATCAGGGGTTGGATTCCCGACTGGATTATCATTGAATCATGTTGCTGCTCATTATACTCCAAATACGGGGGATAAATTATGTTTGAGTCAAGATGATATTATGAAGGTTGATATTGGTGTGCATGTAAATGGTAGAATTTGTGATTCTGCGTTTACGATGACATTTAATGAAACGGGGAAATATGATGCGATTATGAAGGCAGTTAAAGAAGCTACGAATACTGGAGTTAAAGAATCGGGAATCGATGTTAGATTGAATGATATTGGAGCTGCTATTCAAGAAGTTATGGAATCTTATGAAATGGAAGAAAATGGGAAATTAATTCCTATTAAATGTATTAGAAATCTTAATGGTCATAATATTGGAGAATTTGTTATTCATTCAGGTAAAACAGTTCCAATTGTACCTAATGGAGATATGACTAAGATGGAAGAAGGTGAAACATTTGCCATTGAAACATTTGGTAGTACTGGGAATGGATATGTTCTTCCAGAAGGTGAATGTTCACATTATGCAATGAATGTAGGTGTTGAAGGTTTAAGTGCTCCATCTGAAAGATCGAGACAATTATTGAATCATATTAAGGCTAATTTTGGGACATTGCCTTGGTGTCGTAGATATTTGGAAAGATCAGGTGAAGATAAATATTTATTTGCATTGAATCAATTAGTTAGAGCTGGTATTGTAGAAGAATATCCACCCATTGTGGATAAGAGAGGTAGTTATACTGCTCAATATGAACATACTATATTGTTGCATCCTCATAGAAAAGAAGTTGTTACTCGTGGTGATGATTATTAGGGGTATCACCCCACCTCAAAGAGTAAGTAGGATGTATATTGTGTATGGCTGGTGCGTGTGTGTTCTAATAGATGATATTGAATGATCGATAAGCCTTGCAAGAGGGTTTGTAGTTACCGGAGTTTACTTTTACAATGAAGCGAGGGAATGCCCCGCGAAAACCGGGGGATAGGAAGTTACTTCCCAATGCGGAAATTAATGGGTTTAAAGTCATGTGATTATATCAAAATATTGTAGTAGACAAAGAAGAGAACATCTTATAGTTCTCGCTTGGGAGGCGCAAGTAATATAATATCAAATAGAGATAGGGGTAGTAGTAGTGTGATATTTCTTTGCAGTAAACTTTAATCTGATGTGTGTCAGGTGAGTGAGCGATCAAAAGAGAACAGGATGGCTACATAAACATTAGACAGAACAAACAAACCAAGAAAACGATATTCTAGAAGAAGCCATGTAGGATTCTAAATCAACGAAGAATTGTAGTTAGATATTCTGGGGGAGTAATTGTTTCCCCCACTTAGTGTATGTGTATAATGGTGGAGATAATGAATGAAAAATTCCATATGCTTTTACAAACATATACACACAATTTTTTAGTTGTACAAAAACTTAAAATTTCTTAGTGTGAGAATTGGTTGATTTAATTATAAAAACCCTTTAACTTTTTCATATTTTAAATATCAATTGATTTGTATCTATATAAATACAACTACTCCATTCTTTCTTTACTTCAATTTTGAAAAGACAACGTAAGTCTCATTTAATTTTCATAGTCACTTTTCACACATAGAAGTTTACAGTGTAATTAATTAAAGCATAGTTTGTATTTTTTGACAGGTAACAAAAACAAAAACAACTAACAGGAATCATTCACTAAAATTATAATTTTACACTTTGAATAAATTCTTCTATTTTTGCAGTTTATTTTTAATTTTTAATTTTTACAGTTATTCGTGTTTCAAAATTCCCACTAACAATTTACTACAACCAACTTATACTACTATAGCAACAAATCTATCATTACAATAAATAAATTACCACATATATCACACAATGGAAGTATCCCCTAGTACATTAGAATTTTCAGGTATGTTTCATTCAATTTATGTTTAACACTACTTTTCTTTACCCCCTATTGACAAATTAGATAGAAATTCATATAATTTGGTGATTTGAAATGCTAATTCAATACTTGGCAACTTACATATCAAAATGATTTGACAATATTAATAAGTTGAAGCTCATTATTTATACCCCATTGGCATTGACGCTATAATTGAATTAAAGGATTTGTCAAGGGATAGTAGAGGTTAACACAGGTGTTTTATTCTCAGCCCCACTTACTAACATCCTTAAATCTATAGGTAGCTTTACCAAACAAACCACGGAATATTTAACTTTATCCAACCCAACAGATACCCCATTGGCATTTAAAGTGAAAACTACTGCACCAAAATTGTATTGTGTAAGACCAAATGCTAGTATCATTAATCCAGGTGAATCTTTACCTGTTTCAGTAATATTACAAGGATTTTCACAACCTTTACCTGCTGATTATAAATGTAAAGATAAATTCTTATTGGTTTCTTTACCAGCTCCAGAATTAACTGATCCAGCTACTGTAGGTGAAAAATGGTCACTTTTAGAAGCTAAATATAAATCTCAATTAGTTTCTAAGAAATTAAGAGTTAATTATCGTATTGGAGCTGATAATCAACAACAAGACGAAATATTAGAAGAAAAAGAAAGATTATCACCAAATAATGTTAATAGAACTTTTGATGAAACTGTATCAACTCCAAATCAATCATTTGCTGCAAGAGAAGCATCCCCAGTACGTTCATCTGTTCCAGTTGTTACACCAAAACCAGCTCAACCAGCCCAAGAAGTTCCACAACCTGTTCAGCCCCAACCCCAACAACAACCGGCACAACAAGCTCCACAACAAATCCCACAACGTGTTCAACCAATTGCTACTTCGACTGGTCCCACCTCCCCTGTTGCCCCCTCTTCTGCAGCTCAAGCATCACCCGAATTACAACGTGAATTGGATGCTTTAGCAGAACAAGTCCGTTCATTATCTTATAAATTGGATCAAAATGAGAAATATGCCGGTGGTAAACGTGGTGGACAACAAGTTGCCGTTGAAGAACCAGTTAATGGAATCTCATTACCTATGGCTTTAGTTTTAGTTTTGATTGCTTTCTTACTTGGATGGTTAGTGTTTTAAACATCATAATCATGAAGAAAAATATTGTCAATGAATAATTTGATAATGAATATTTGTTTAACTAGGATTTTTTGTTCATCTATGTTGAAGGTATCATTATTAAAGAGGTTTTTGACTAGGCGTTACTGTTTAATATTGCAGAAATTTATTGTTGAAGTGTCATGATATTACTCTCTTGCTTTTGTCTATTTAATTATTCTTTAGTTTTGTATGAATTATATTAATTATATACTTTTTTATATTGATATATTACTTATATCGTTAAATTTACATGAGATTACCCATCGCAACCTCTTTTAATCTTTCTGAGCTCACTAAGGACTTGAGATTCAGACTGAAGAAGGACGGATTTCATACTGTAGGATTGAAAAGCATGGCTTCGTTCAGACCCTCGCTTTTTATATGGATTGGTTGCAAAAACAAAAGAATAAATTATACAAGAAATCAATACAAACAGATTTGTTGATGTCTTGAATTAGAAGAATAACTATAAATTAGTGTTAGTAGCTGATATCCAAACATACGTGCATAGCTTAACCATTTGGGTGTTGTTAAAATGATATTTGTAATTTATAGATATTTTGGTTGCAAAAAGACAAGAAAAAAAATAGAGCATGACAAATTTGTCAGGTTATGTTTATAATTTCGATGATTCATAAAATGAATTTCTAATTCTTAGAGTATTATGTGTATGTATTGTAGGAGAAGCTGATATTTAGGAGAGATGTCAGGAATCTATTACCAGTTGGTTTTGTGGCACACAATTGAACTTTATAAAGATCAAATAGTCTATATACAGTGGCAGTCTTGAATTGTATGCATTGGCTGAAGAGAACAATCTGGAAAGCAATGACATCCGTGTTATACAAACGACAGTCGTGGGTTGTAGACGGAAATCACGTACTACCATTTTGATAGCATGGAGGTCGTTCCAAACCAAACCATCAAATTCGACCAACGCATGCTTCGCTGCCATTAAAGCTAGCTTTATATCGACTTACAATGCTTCTACTTGTGGTAGTTTGACAAACCACTAGGTCCTACTATATCTTTCTTGTAGCCAACGTCGCAATGCTACAAACCTGGGTAGCTTCTATTGTTCAGAGTGCCCAATATCGACTTACAGAATGGGTCGTCCCGGTTCACCTTGAAACCTACCAATAAACCAATTACTCCGTCGATTTGCCAATATCATTTACGTCGACACTCGCCACGCGGTAGACACCATTTCTTTGCCTTTAAACCCCTATTAAAATGTTCTGCGGCTGATTTGCAAAACATCCACCTGATATATCTAGCGCCAAACGCACCGACATGGGCTCGGCACGGTTGCTCCGACGCTAATGCTGCTACGGAAGCTTCGATTCAAAATTCGCTAGCTAACTACTCTACCACTGCCTGTTTCTATCTTATTGGGGTTTGCGACACTCATCCTTACTTGCATTCAATATTTTCATGTACCTACGGCTGATCCCATTTCGCATTTATCGCTATGTTTTCCCACCCTAAACCAACTGCTGAGGTTTCAACTTAAAAAAACTGGCTGGTAGCGACACTATTTTGTAAAACCGTCCATCTAAAATGATACAACTTGACAACTTGCCAGAATGGAGCTTTCTTCCCACCGCCCTGGTGTCGATCAAGCCAATTCACAAAAAGTCCTTGAACTGGTTCCACTATATTACCTTCAACCTCCTGGCACCCATTCATGTTCATATTGATGCCTCTCATTATGCTGTTGCTGCTGCTGTACTTCTCCAACCAGATTCAAATGGCGTCCTTTCGAATATAGGTCCAAGAAAGTTTGATGTTCACCAACAAAACTGGGATATTCATGTCAAGAAAGGATTTTGGGATCGTTCAGTTTGCTTGTCGAAAATTTCGTATTTTCCTCGAAGGTCATAGATTCATCATATACTTTGAATTATTCTACAATATACATCTCCACCATTTCTAGTGTAATATTCATATTAGTTCCCGATACTTCCCTTTGAAATCATTTGATAAGTATAGATACTAAGATCCTAATTAGGCTTGTTACACCCCATGATGACGTCTTCTTCCTTGGGGAAATGTATAATTGAACGCATATCTTAATTAATAGTAGAATCATCCAAGATGTAAAGTATTCCCATTATAAAGAAAATAAGAAGACTGGTACAATAATCAATCATATTGTTACCAGTCTTCTTATTTTCTTTATCATGGGAATACTTTACATCTTGGATGATTCTACTATTAATTAAGATATGCGTTCAATTATACATTTCCCCAACGAAGAAGACGTCATCATGGGGGACAAAGTTCTTTTTCTCAGGGAGTCATATTATCATGTCACCCTTCGATCAAGACATCACGGAATCACCAAGATTCCAAGAAGTCAGGTCTAGTTTTATCAAATTTTATAAAATCCAGTTTAGATTCCCCCACGTTTTAGAATTTTTCAATTTAATTAATAACCCCCCCAGATATAATCCCCGAATTTATATATATAATATCGTGCCGACTTGTTACCGTCCATTCAGGGATTCTAAAAATGATAGGCACCTGACGACTTACCAGTGTGGAATTTAACTCCACCCTGGTGTCGATCAAGTCAATTTAGAATATGCCCAGCCAATTGATACCAGCAATATGTAAATCACCGCCTCGAAGACATGCTGCAAGTTTTTGCAGTTGATTGATGGAGTATTGGAACCCAAATTAGCACGTTTGGAGAACTAAATTGAAAAGTCTTGCAATTCTAAATCTTTGCGGCATACAGCGACTTACCACGACTGTCAAGAATCCTTGACGCTAAAATTGAATTGAATAATCAATTAGAAACCCTTTTGACTTCGACTATTAACCCAAGCATCAAGTCGTCTCTCATTTACTCAAGAATTGTATGGATTCAAACTTGTTAAAGTATATTGAACAATTATATGGTAACTTCAATGAATCAGATAAAGTTAGGTACTCTCTTAAGTGTGATCCCAAATAAAGCCACATTTTATCAGAACTCTTCTGCCACATTAAGAGTTGAAACAACCACAGCAAGTTGATGAATTATTGAAAAACAATTTCATTAGAAACGTCACTCAAGATTTGGAGCACCAGCTATTCTGTACTACCAAAACCATTGAGGTTATGGATATTAATTAAACATGATTTAACTTTTATGAAGAAATCACCACTTTCTATCTATTATCATTATTAATTAAAGAGTCCAAACAAAAGACTGTTCTGAATTCTCTAAATGGGACGAGGAAGCAATAGGGGATATTTATATTTAACAAGCTGGTCAGCCGGTTAATTAAGTATGAATGGATTTACCCCGATCCATGAAAATCCAGTCCAATTCTCTCTAAATGATATTATCATCAACAATTCTTTATTTCCATGATTGGTTTATGATTTGATATATCTGTGGTTGAGATTTTGATTTTGGCGGTTGTTGCTAAGTGCTTAAACTTTTGACAGTAAGGAAAATCTTCATAGAAATTAACTTCAATATGATGGCAGCAGCATCAGCAGCATGGGGTTGGTTATTGATAAAGGAGTAGCAGTATTGGACTATTGGAAGATTGGGAAGATGTTTTCAATTTTGTTTCTGTGGCGGTTTTTTTTGGCAGCCAAATAGACTTCATCTACTTTCTAACAGACTTCTTCAAGTTGACAATTCTTCTTTGAGCATATTGAGTGACACAATGATTCTTTTGATGTATTGATGGAGATTGATGTGGTTTGGATAAACTGAGTGTAATTATATATGAAAGTGGTGGATTTCTTTGTGGAATCTGAGGGTTTACAATATAAATTAAAAATGCTGCAAAAAAAAATGAGAATCATTTTCAAAGTAAACAAATATTATTTGTGTAAGAGATTAGGAAGACAAAAATTTGCTCTGAATTTTTTGTATGGAAGACTTTTTTATATTAGTATTCTAATCTCATTCATTTAGCGGATAGGCTATACAATACTTCAATTGAGGTTTCCCCAGAACATAGCGAAAGTAGCAAATGCCGATATATTAGATATAAATTGAAGAGAGGTCGTGCACGGCATAAAAAGTGGTTAAAAAATAAAACTTGAGTAAAAAGAGGACTTTTTTATATTATTAGAGATAGAGACTGTACAATTTCTCCAACAAATTTATTTGAAAGTCTTAAGAGACACGTGTTTAAGGATTTTATAAACGAAAGTAAGTCGCGTTATTATACAATGGAGCCAAGATAAAACCGTAAATAGACGCTCAACCCTATCACGCGATAACATTACAATACATGGTTTGGCGCATTTACGGGATTGGATGAACTTAACCTACAGTCTTCAAGAAAGGCAGATCCTGCGAACCAATGGTTTTCTTTCCGGCCCTAATTTTTTTGCAACCATTTTCTGAAACTACTCACTGATTACATGTTTTGGAACTACAATACTACACTTGTAATTATCAATAATATAAAACATATTATATATTTCAAATAGCTAATAAAACAACAATAATAATAAAAACATATAAACACATATAAAGAAAAGGTATAATATAAAAAAAGATTGTTCTCTCGCATATATAAAAATTAAAAAGTAAAAACATAAAACCTCATAAGATCTCATCAATTACTCCCATCTCTCCCTCTCTATAAAAAGGAAAGAAAAAGATATATACAAGTAATAATATTCAAACAGGTTTAATAATAATAATAATAAATTAGTTTTCTATTCTGCAACACACCCGGCTGGCTTCTTCTTCTAGGAATGCTAGCGCATTCCTTATTTCATCGGCTTAATCAATTCAAAAGAACAATATAAATTATGATCAACATTCATAATTGCTCCAAAATTATTAAATTCTCCACAATAATTAGGGGCACTAAATAATGTAACCAATTTTCGTTTATTAAAAAATTCATAACCATCTTCAACAACCATATGACCTCTAACAATTAAATCCCATTTAAATGTATTACAAAAATGATCAACATGTTTTCTTCCAAAACAATACAGGACTCCACGATCATTCGGGGGCCAATTCGAGCTGGAGAATGATTTAACCAGGGGATCAGGGTCTGACCAAAGTAAATCAGTTAATAAACCGGCATCAGGAACATCAGTTGGACGTTTGATTGATTCGATTTGAGATAATTGATTTAATTGAGGTGAAAGCCCCCCATGAACACAAAAGATTTTATCATTAATAGTGGCAGCAATTGGAAGGGCATTAAAAACATCAATGAAATTTTTCCAAAGTTTTCGATTTATTAATCTTCGTTTACATTCATCATAAAATCCATAAATTTTAGTTATATTTGCTGATTCATGATTTCCACGTAACATAAAGAAATTCTCGGGATATTTTATTTTATAACATAATAATAATAAAATTGTTTCCAATGATTTATAACCACGATCAACATAATCTCCAAGAAATAAATAATTAGTATAGGGAGGATATCCACAACAATTAAAAATACGAATTAAATCATGAAATTGTCCATGAATATCTCCGACAATTTTAACTGGAGGTGATAATCTTAATAAACTTGGTTGATCTAAAAAGATTGATCTACTTTTACCCAAAATATATTTAATTTCTTGTTCTGATAATGGTAATTTATCCTTTTTCTTATGTTGATTTTTCTTATTAATTCCAATTTCAACTAATCTATCAATAATATTATCAAGATCAACAAGATTATCTTTCTTGGTAGTTGGGATAATTGGAGGAGAATTTGATAAACTTGAAGAACTAACTGATAAATTCTTAGTTAATTGTCTTGAAGCAGTTGTGGTAAACAGTTTATTATGTTTCTTTAAATTTTCTTTAGATAATAACTTTGGTTTATTATCAATTTCAGCAATAACATCTAATTTATTAACTGAAACATTAACTTTATTAACAATTTCTTCCTTGTTATAATAAAATTTATTAGAAATATTTGAACCATTGGAATTAACTGAAGATAACAGATCTTGTTCATCTTTGGTGCCTAAGGTGGTGAAAACTGGTGACTGGGTAGATTGACTATCTAAAGAAGAACCATAGCCAGCATCTTGATTTGCAACTGCAGCACCAACAAGAGTAGTAGATGATGGTGGCGCAGTTGGATTCTTCAATAATTTAGCCATAGAAATAGCAATAGTTAAATCAACATCATACTCATCACTGGAATGTGATTTCTTAGTCTTTCTAGAAACAGCAGCAGCACCAGCAGCAGTAGCAGGAGCAGGCGTAGTAGTATTATTATTAACAACTCTTTGATTATACTTGTAAATATTCTTCTTACTTCCAATATCAATAGCAGGAGAAGTGGAAGTATAAATAGTTTTCGTAGTACTAATAGACTCATTATTCATAACTCGTAAGGTGGTGGTGGTAGTGGAGGTGGTAGATTGCGATAGCGCAGGAGAAGGTTTCTCTTCTGGTTCTAATAAGTCGGTACTAGAACCAGTTGATTTGTTTGAAGTTGAAGTTGAGCTTCTCGGTAGGGGATCGACATCTTTAGAAGGGTTATTTCCCATTTGGTTTACTGTGTTGTTATTCTTAAGTTAATAAGCAGGTGGGGGTGTAACTAATCTATAAGATTTAATAGGGAGGAGGTGTTATTGGTTTTGAGTGGCGACGGGTTGATTGGTTGTTGACTTGAGTTGGTTGTAAAAAAAATGTTCGTTTAAACAGATGACAGGAAAAAAAACTGCAAAAGAACGGGAAAAAAAAAAAAAGAAATTGAGGCTCAGGAAAAGGTCGTGTACTTTTGTAAAAAGTTTTTCTAGTATCAACTGAGTGTTAAGGCTATGTGGTAGTTAGTTAGTTAACTAGATAGTATGACAAGTAAATGGAAAACCCGTTTTTTAAATAACTGAAAAAAACAAAAACAAACATAAAAAAGTCAAAAATAAAATTATTTATGTCTTTTGATGTTAAATTTATAATTTTAATTTAATTAATAAGGGAGCAATTCCAGAAGAAAAAAAAATAGGGGGTGGGGACCGAATGAGAAAACAGACAGACAGAACGATTTGATGAAATCGGAACAAAAGAAGGAGAATAAACCGTGAAAAAAATAATAAAAATATTTTTATAAAATTTTCCACTACCGGCTTTTATACTTAGTATCTATTTGGGGTTAATGTCATGCGTAGCGTATTAGTGTATAAGTGGCAAGTGAATGAACTCAGTAGTAATTGGTGCTCGGATTAATAGTGCGTAGCATATCAATGCACGTGGTAGCCAATGGTCGGGTTTTAGGTTTTTTTTTTTAATGTGGGGAGTCAGACAATAAAACCGAAATTCAAACAATTAATTTAACTTGAAACAAACAAAGAATTATAATTTGTCAGAAAATTTTATTGCAGTTTCATTTTAATTTTTCTGTCATAAATAATTATTAATTCCGAATATCGGCAGCGATTATCCGAAATACAATTTGTAGTTTTATATAATCAACAGCTATTTTCATTAATTTTCTATTTATAATCAGATTACACACATCCTCCGATTACATAAACATGACATTAATTAATTAGTAATACAGTACATTAGAGAACGCTAATATTCTCTTCTAGTAATCATAGGATTGTCAATTTTAAATATAGTAACTTTAACTTTAGTTTATCGTAATTTGTCAGGTACTAAAATTATCCTTCGGGCTTATATGAATCAAAAAAGCCACCACAATTTGATTCAATGCGATAACACCAAAGTTATGAAAGTACAAATACTTAAAACACCAAAGTGTACAAAGAATTTGAATCTGAAACTAGATAATGAAACTGGTGAGAACCACAGTTTATTATAAGCGAATGATAATTATATAACCATTGTGTGAAAATAATGGCAACTCCCCATTCTAACCGGGGGCATTCCAATTAATGACGTACTTGTGCTTAAGTAATCTAACAATTGATCTGAAGTGAAATATAGCATCTCTACTATTTTCATCACTTTCCAAAAAGCTGATGCCAGCTTTTCGTTCAACCCAGAGCACTACCAATCTTTTCGGAATATTCACAACATTTGACTAAACAGATAACCATCAACTAACTAATTAAGACAAAAAATTGTAGGATTGATTCCTTCAAGGTCTTTTTTTGTTGCAATAGTTTGTTGTTAATACTTTATTTAATCAAATTGACTGTATTCTTCTTTCTCATCCGACAAAGAACGTTCTTCGGCGTCTTCTGGATCCAACAGAGATTGATCGATGGTATCAATGGACGAACTGCAATACGTAATATAGCCATTTGTTTCCTTAGTTTAGAGAAAGAAAGTGTAAACAAATACAACCACAACAAAAGGGGCTTTTTCTCTCGAGGTGAGTTTTAATGCGGCTGACAGTTGGCCACCACTTTCGATTGCAAAATTTATTGTATTCTATTCACACAGACTGCCTTTCCCCTATCAACTACAAGAAAGACTCTCCATTTGATTCGTAATCGGTCAAAACCGTAAAATTTACGCACTTTATTATATCACTCTAAAGATAAAGAAATCAACTAAAACTTAAACAAACACTCCTAAAATAAAACAACAATCTAAATCTTTCTATCAAAATAACTTTGAATCATTCCAACTTCACTTTCATCATATTCAATCAATTCAACTTCATTATTTTCATTAATGAAACTATTAGCTTGAATAATCTTCTTTCTTGGTTGTTTTTTCTTTAAAACAATATCTCTAAATCTACTATATTCTGGATTAACTGTAGTCTTATCAACATAATAAGCAACACCCTCTTTAACATTACCAGTACATTTATAAACATGTAAATTACCCAAGAAATCACCCAAAGCATCAATAGCAACATTATCCAATTTAGATTCATCAATATTGATTTGCAAATCATCAAAATCCTTTGCTTGGAAATCTAAACTAAAAACACCAGCTTTATGTAATTGTTTAAAAATACCAAATCGAGCTTGCATATGAGGTTGACCCCATTTTGTCGATGATGGATCCCAGAATTCTAAACCAATTAAACCAGCTCTAATCATTAATAAAGTTGCAATATAAATCACATCTTTTTGATCTTCTGATTTATCAATGCCAAAAATAGGTAAAACTTCCAAAGGTTTCTTTAAAATCAAATACAAAGCAACCAATTCAGCTCTACATTCTTCAAAAGATCCAGCAGTAATACCAAACAATGAACCCCAAGTATCATTTGGTCCATACCAAGAAGTAATTCTTTCATCATTTTTATCAAAATTGAATTTCCCCGGGGATGTTTCTTGTAATAATTTCCCAGTACCATGACCTAATAATTCATGTAATCCAACTTGTACTTCAAAAGCATCATCTCTCCATTTCTTAAACAAAGCTTCCTTACTAGGATCAATAAACGTAATAGCTTCTGGCTTTTTTGGATTCTTGGGATTGGCCAGTAAGACATTTCCCAAACTAACATTCTTAAATCCATAATTCAATCTAACATCATCATAATTAGGAATATTAATTCCAGCAGGAATACCAGACCCAGCAAAAGTCAATACTTCTAACGAGGTAAAATCAGGTGGAGTAAAAGTATCCTTTTCATAAATCTTATCCCAAGGTAATTCCTGAATAAAATATCCGGCATTTTCAACCAATTTCAGGAATTTGGCAGTCCGTTCATGATTAACCATTGCCACTAAACCTTCCCATTCTCCTCTAACACCCGATGGATCACGATAGGTTTCGATAAATCCGATATTGGATTCGACTTCGGGTTTTATATCCTTGACCCATTCGATTTGGGATTGTTTATGAGCATTCATGGATCCGGTTTTGAAGGATTCGATATAATAGGAGATTAAATTCTTTTGAGTGGGGTTGGCAACGTGGTTTAAACCAGCTTGGAGATTTTCAACAATTTGTTTAAACTCACCAGAACCATCACCGAATTTAAATGAAATTTTCCAACCTTCTGGGGTGGTGATTGATTGTTTTGGATAATAATCGGTGGTGTTTCCAGTTTCGGCCGAGGCGACATGAACGATAAATTCACCCTGGGAAACCTTTTCAACCCGAGTATTTTCTGGCATGATACCATTTGAAGCTAATGTTTGATTAATTGAATCAACTTCAGTTTTGGTAATATCTGGACTATTTGGATAATAATTTGAAACTTGTCCCTTTTCAGGCCAACCTAAAAGACTTCCGGTATCAATTTCATAAATTGAATGTCTAACTTTTGAATATAATTCAGAAACCTTACCATTCCCAATTGAATTAATTAAATCATCAAATTGATTAACTTCAATCCTAGGAATAAACTTCACATCACCAAATGATTTATAATTCCCCAAATTACTTAAAAATTGACAAACATATTCCAAATAATAATTAACCACGATTTTATCAACTTGGGCTAATTTCTCTTCATATTCGGAATTGGTTTTAGGTTGTCCCAAGACTTCATGAATTAAGATAATTAAATCATAAATATCTTCACTTTCTGGTGAAACTGATCTCAAAACAGCACGAGATCCATGAAAACTGGCACGGGAAAGATAATGAGCATATAATTTAGCATCTTGAGTCAGAAGAGCATCGAAATGTTTTTTGGCGGATAAACTGACAATTGGGGATTCAGTGTCGGCGTAGAAGTGTTCTTTGGCCATAATTGAGTGAGTGATAATTGAGAATTGGAGGGTAATTGAGTTCGAGATATAAATCAAGGGTGAGGGAGAAGTTGGGGGAACTTTATATGGTTGGGGACAGGACAACCTTTTTTTTCGAGGGGGGAGTTTTACCCGTTTTGCTGCTGCCGTAAGAATCAATGGCAAAATGAGACATTTAAGATCACGACATATGTCGCTCGTTGTGGTGAGTATAAAAACAATTAGACATCCACAATATAAATTTCAGATTAATCCGAGGTTGTTTCTTTGTTCAAACAGTTTAGTAAAAGATGGCAAAAGTAAAGCAAAGTCGTGCCAAACAAGTAGAAGGCAAGAAAGAGGAGCCCATAGATGAAAGGGACAACATTGGATCCGATGAAGATGAAGATGATTATGATGAAGAAGAGGATGAAGATTATGACCCAACCAAAAAGAATGAAGACGAAATAGGTGAAGTTGACGAAGAGGATGAGGAAGAGGAGGAAGACAAACAAGAGAAAGTACCCGACTTTTCAGCAATAGAATCAAATACTACACAAGTCCGTACTCGAGCACAACGATTACATGAAGAAATAGAAACCTCATCGCGATATATTGGAAATTTTGAAACGGATAATCGAGGATTAGTTAAAGACACGGCACGAATTGATGTGGATTCCATATTTGAAGATTTGAAAAATACCAAGCTGGCCAAGGAAATAGCCGACGAAGAAGCCAAAAACATTCAAAATCAATCATCGCAAGAGCAGCAACAACAACAAGAACAACAAAAACAACAATCTTCAGGACCCAAGAAAATCAAAATCGAAACCAATTACACCTTCGCCGGTAAATTAATCACCGAAACCAAATTAGTAGATGAAGATTCCCGAGAAGCACAAGCCTACCTCAGTTCAATAAGCTCCATCACATCCTCATCCACATCCGATAAACCCCATCAAAGAACCCGAGTCAAAATATTCCGCAAGGATCCAAAATCAGGCGAAACTCTTGAATTACAAATCAAATTAAAGCGTCCTTCATTGATTGATAAATTTCTTTTAAATCATAATAAACGACAAAAATTATCTACATTGGAGAAATCAAGATTAGATTGGGCTAGTTTTGTGGATAAAAGAAATATTGGCGATGAATTGAAGTTGCATAATAAGGCGGGATATTTGGATAAACAAGAGTTTTTGGGAAGGGTGGAATTGATGCGGGATTTACAATATCAGCAGGCAAAACAGGAGGAAAGGAAGAAACAAGCACAATTGCAACAACAACAGAAGCTTGTATAGAAATGTGTATGATAAGACACTTCTAGATAAACGAATCAAGGGATGTGTGTTGAATATCACAAGGACGTTCATATCAGGTAACCGTTCCCAAGGGGGGCGAGTTGACGAAACTGGCATCAACGAATCGATGAGAGAATCTACTCTGCTTCTTTAGTGTGTGATCTAGCTGTTGGAAGAAAACTCCCACAGTACTGAGTGATTTAGCTTCCCATTGTAACCCCAGCACTATTCCAAATCGAAAAGTATCAATGCTTAGAGATACGCACGATATCTTAATAGAGCGTTTGGCAATGGATATATTCCAGTAGTGTATACTTTGGTATCTAGTAGTAGTGAACTCTCTATTTAATACAACAATCCCATTGATTGATGAATCGACAAAGACAGGCTTTGAGCCCATGCAACTCTAATAGAGAATAAGATCTTATGACTTCAAAAGAATTCTAGACCTCTCCTATAAATCCATAATGAATCTTAACCAATGCATACTTATGATTAAGAACTCTGAATTATGTTTCTCAAAGCAGCAAAAATATTTCGGAAACTCTAGCTATAAAATCCGCTGAGATATTACGAACCCACACAGGTGGTCATGTGAAATCGTTATCTCCGTCGAAGGTACACGTTAGTATTCCTGAATGCGGTCCATACTACTGTTTGTTAACATACAAGTCGTTCAACACCTACTCACAAGTAATCGTATGACCACACAAGTAAGCTAATTATTCTAATTACAGTCTAGCAAACGTGGTACCGCGTTCTTAAAAATAGAAACAACAAACCACTCTAATTTTAAATTAAGAAACAATGAATGTCATTATTTATAGTGGGGACCTCATTGTTAGATTGTACTATTGTTTTTATTGTTCTCTATTTCAGAATCACATTTCCGGAATCTGGGACAGCTGTACTGCAATTTAGATTAAGAAATGGATGAACGGGAGTGAGTGATTAAGTATCATCGTCAGTGTACTATGTCTTGATATATCATTCGATAAGACATGGGGTTTGGGGATTGCGTTGCAACAAACTAAAATGGTGCAATTTCTTTCAAATAAAGAAAAGTTCCATAATTTGTTGACTTTAGCTCATAGAGGAAAGGAGATCAGGGGGTTTGCAAAACTTTGTAGAATTTCTGAGAGAATATTTGATAACTAGGTTTGCAAACCCCCTGATGATCAGAGAATATTTGATGAAGATCCTGCAATGTGTTAGGCTGTCAGATATTTTTAACATAAAGAAGTAAGGGTCGCGCTCTCAATGACTGATAGTTGCACACATCTGATAGATTGCAAAAAGCAAATGATTAGCATGATTAATGATAACTAATTTTAGATATATCATCCATCCATCCATCAGCCTACTTTTATTTGTTGATGTTTAGGTCATAATTGGAAACGGGCGTTAGATCAAGGCGGAGGAATGTTCTATTTGATTCATTGTGTAAGTTGCAAAAAAAGAACAATGGGGCTTCTAGATTGTTTAAAAATGGCTGACGTCATACAAAAAATAAATAGAAGATTACCGAGGATTTTGTGTCCAAAAAAGAAACAAAGTTATCCAAGATTTTATTTTTTTTGGGTGAATTTGCAGCTTGTGTCACAATCAAATGTTCACGCGGATAAAAATGTCGTCTGACGATGCAACATTTTTTATTATTACTAATTTTATTTATTTTTTCTCTTCTCGTGTTTTTAATTCTGAGGTGGCATTTACGAATTACAATTTTTTTTACAATACAAAAATAGAAAAAATTGTCTGACTAAGCAGCAGGAGATTACGCGTATCATCAGATCAGTACAATATCTAAATATTTTTGACATCTGAAAATTTATATGTAGAAATAGGTCTAAAAATAGATTTGTAGGTCAATGCGCGTCTACAGGAGTACTCCTGTATCTCCAGATGAATTAACCAAACCCCATCAGGGGGTTCCAATTCCTTTGGGAATGAATGACTATTGGTTATGAAAACGAAAGACATTTGATGCGTGTAGCCCTGGTTGGCTGGTTAATTTAATTTTGGATTTTTCTTTTCTAAAATGGATATTACCATTCCCTTTTCATACAACAACACCCCCCCCTTAGATAAGCCAAGAAAGAATTGAGAAGGTACAAAAAAAAAAGAGTTTCTATTTATAAACCTTACAATCATTTTAAATTACAGAATAGGATCGAGAAGAGAAGAAAGCTTAAGATGTCGTCAAGTGTACTGTTGCATCTCTATCTCTCTTTCGTTTAATAATAATTAAAAAAGAGTATTGTTTAGGTCCCGCTTTTCTTCTCCAATTGTTTAATCAGATGATTGATAGATTATGTAAATTGGGGATGAAAAGGTTCCAAATCGTTTATTACAAATTTTCTTAGCCTTGTTCAGACTTTTGCTTGGATTTTGATACCCCGATCTTGATATAAATGAGTGAATTTGCAGGTGGGTACATCTTTCCACTCAAAAGTAAGGTCCAAGATTAAAATCACCATTCCAACAATAAATATGTTCGGTGTTAGATCCATTGTTTTATTTTTCTCTCTCGTTCTCTCTGGTTCTTTCTGTTACGCCGTGTGTGCCGAAATGGTCTTTTTTTTTGGGTAAAGTATATTAGGGTTTTGTGAAGTTAACTACTCATCTCGTCAATGTCAATTTGCCCCTCTAGATGAGTATGTTTACCAGAAGGATGGCGATTGCAATAATAAACGTAAACGAAGCATGGGAATCACCAGTTGTATTTGTCGATTGTACATTTCATTGTCCTACAAAACGTGTGAATACAATTTGGTACCCTTGTTACCTATTGTGGTATCCCACAATCTTGGCATAAAACTTGAATGATAAGAAGAGATTTGTAGTTCAGACGTGTTTACATATATAAAGATCCCCTATTGCAGTCAGCGTCGAGTATACAAAAACAATTGGCTACTGTATGGTAGTTAGGCTAATTAGAGTATATTGATCCCCCAATTGATCCCCCACTTACATGTAGTTGGTAGGTACAGTGTTGTACATGTACTATGTACAACAACACTTCATAATATCAATAAATTTAATTTAACCAAATTGAGATTCGCGTTTATCCAAAATAAGCTT